>NW_027114507.1:188744-242914 GCF_000696795.3 Halyomorpha halys | reverse complement strand
AAAAATAGGCATGGGAGTGACGGACCCACCTTATGAAAACCACGTCAAGAAACCCACTATGTATTTCCTAAGTACATCGTGCGAGGCCTTGGACCTTCACAGTCAGTTGCGCCAATAAACAAACAATCCATGCTCCAACATTTCATTATAAGCATATCATAGGTAAAAATCATAAAATCAGCTTTTTATAAATATACTGAATTTAACTTGAGTTTTTGTCTTTAAATATGGATAAATTATTAATGTCAGTTAAATTTATTTAAATTTACATTAACTTGTTCTTCTTTAAGCAAATTAGTTAATGATTAGTTGAAAATCTACTGCCTCGCTTATATTACTTTGTTGCAAACTTTGTTAAAAATGCCTTATGTTTTAATTTAGGCAATAATAAATTAAATTAAATAATAGCACTAATAGGATTTAATTTTTGTCTGCAATACCTCTAAATATGTTACCCTGTAATCAACTGTAAAAGAGATGTTGCAACACGTAATTATATTAAAATACGTGGTAGCCTTACTTATTTCATCTTTTAAACAGACACTTATAGCGAGTATGCTGGTTGATGTACAACATGTCATAATCTCAAAAAAGCAGAGATCAAAGCACAAAAAAAAAGGCAATCCTTCCCGGCCATTCCCACATAACTAATACGAGCGACAGTCCTTCATGGCTTTAAAAATTTTTCTTTAAACTGGAAGATAGTCAAATCAAGTAATATTTAAATAGCACCTGAAATTTGAAAACAGTTTGAATATATGTACATAATACTTAGGTATTTTCACTGTATCTGATCTCCAATGATTTTAAAAAATAATCATATTTTTGCAATTTTTTATGAATGTATATTTTATTAGGAATGATGTTATTTGAAATAGTATTATTTGTTCTTTATTTCTTAAGTTTACATTGTTTTTTTTGTTTTTTTCAACGCTACAACAGCTCTTGATGAAAGTTGGATGGGACAGTGCAATTCTCAGGACGCAGAAGAAAATAATGAAGGTAGGATAAAAAAAAAAAAAAGAAAGTATATTATATATTCAGCAAGATATTTATTAAGTAAAATATTGGTTGTATTAATACACTATTAATTAAAATTAAATTAAATCTGTACCGCTACAACCCATGAAGAGTCAGGGGTGCAGTACTTTGTAAGGGAGTACTGTTTCTAGACCAACAGTTGTCCAAGGAGGTGATTTGGTCAGAATCATGCTCAACTGCCAGATTTTTACCAAATGAAGGATACCCAATTTAGGAGGCCGGGTGGAACCCAGGAGGGCTCGAGAACCCACAAGAGTTGACTCATGGCTGCAGTGTAACAGAAAACCATTTTCTGCCCAGCCGGATTCGAACTCGGGTCCTAGGAGTTAGTAGTCATAGGCCTTACCCTGCGGCTACCTGCACCCCCATTAATACACTATACATTGTCATAATGAAAGTTCTCACCATAAGAAAGTGAATTTAGAATGATCCATTTAATCGTTTCTAAATTTTACATGTTTAAAGACGCTGATTTCGATTTGAATCTCATAAAATAAAGATAAAACAGAACTTTCTTAGTTTGCTAATTTGAAGCAAATATCAAATTTATCTGATTTTATGATTATTTAAAAGCATTTTATTCATCCACCTTGCTTTAGCTTCTGCATCATATTTTTCCATGGAGTTTGTCATATAATTGTTTATATATGTTTTTTTATTAATATAAGTAAATGTAAATATTTTAGGGAAGATTAGTTTGCATATGATAATTTATAAATATTTTTTTTATATTGAGGGCTGATAATTTTCACCAGAGATCAATTTTAATTATACTGTGAATTAAATTAGTGGTAAATCTATGTGATTTTTTATTAGTAAATGTAATTTTTCAAACACTGTGGATGTAGAACATTCAATTTATAAAAATATCAACGTAGTTGAGCTCTTTTAGTGATAATTAAACTAACTAAGACAATACTAAATAAAGTCATGTACCTCTTACATTAACCGTGTAAGGTCAGACCAATCTGGTATTAAATAAATAAATTAAAAAAAAGAATAAACAAAGTCATTTATCTAAAATATATAATAAATAAATACATATCTATGTGTAAATATATTTGATAGATTGAAAAACAGATTTCCCTTATTTGTTATTATTACAGTTGCTTGAGAGAAAATTTGCCCGAAGGCTGAATGTGAAAAATGTGGTTGGCTCAGGAATATGACAATCTGGCCAAATTAATGAAGATAATTTTTTAATATTGTTGATTTGACCAGTTCCGTGTTACTTATATTGTAATTAGTTAGTTTAATTAATATCAATATAAAATTTTCACTCTAAATATCTAATGTGAATGACAATAATTATAGTTTTACTTGTACTAATAAAGATGATATTCAGTGTAGAATGATGAGAATTAAACAGAGGAAATTTATTTGTAAACAATGATTGAAAAACAATATTAAAATGATTGATATGTCTTGTTTGTTTTTTAATATATGATTGAGTGCATATAGAATATGATTTATATGGCCAATACTTGGAAAAACAAACTACATGAATCTTATCTTATGAAAACAAAATTCATACTTAGATTTTTATTCAAATTGGTTAATCAGATTGTTATTTGTTACCTGTTTGTTTATGTTTATTTTAGATTCTATTTTTTTTTCTATCCTTACAGATGATGAGGGCGAGCAGTTTTGGATCAAACAAGAGGCTATAAATATATTAGAAGCAGAAATTTTAGAAGGTAAAGTTATCATTCATTACTTTATATAGGAAAACGAATGGGGAAGATGGAGACCTTTTCCGAAGGATGGTTTTAGTTATTGCAGAAAATCCATAGAAAAGAGATTGCTGAAAATAGTATCTCCACAAACATAATTAATTACAATAACAATACAGATAGTAATTACCTAAATTACAAAATCATAAGTTTCAAAATGTTCAGTTTCATTTGTTACAAACATTTCCAAGATATATCATCAATACAACCTCCAGTTTTCCTTACTTCCATATTACGTATATGTATACTCATAAGCTGTTTATTGTATACATACTTCGGAGTAATAAAATTTAATGACAGTAAGAAAGACCATTATTTTTTATCAGTGTAACATTTTAAGTCTGCCATAGGCACTTTCAAGGTTTTTTTTTTTAAATTATAAGACAGCTTATTGTGAGTGTTAAATCACAATAAATAAGAATGAAATGGTTAGCTAGAAATAGCATCCAATAATAAAATAATAATCATCTTTCTATTCTTATTACCATTAACCATCCTTATTCCAGGTGTAAAACTTCTGGGCCCGATATATGTAGTACAATCGCAGTTTTTAATTATTAGTTGTAAGGTTAAATATAAAAACATTTAACCTTCCCAGTTAACAAACCTATATATTTTCAAAACCAAGTTTAATCCCTAAAAAGACAGTTCGGTTTGTGTATTGGTAAAATGAATTCAAAATTCAGTAATATAATATAAGAAAATTCTCTGATGCTTCATGAAGTTCAGAACCAAGGGGGGATTAAAAAATTAGACAACCCATAATATATATAAATTAAAAAAAAAGTCCTGTAAAAATTCGGCAGCCTAAATCTAACACAATGAATGTATTTAATGAGTCAGAATCTAGAGAACCAAAATATTTCTCAAGGCATCCTGAACGTCTTCTACATGAAATTTATATTCAAAATAATATAAAATATATCTTGGTGTCAAGTTTTTTAGTTTTAAAAATTTCAAGTTAAACTATGACGAGGTATGATGAGAACACGCCCATGGATTGGTGTTAAATTTTTTCTCAGTTTACTATATATTTAATATTTTTATTTTAATTGAATAAAGCTTGCTTTTTTTGGTCAAAATTTTAAAATTAATGAAGCCAATCCAGTTAAGTTTTCTTTTTTTATTTAGTGAAAAAGGTTCATAAACTGCAGTTCTTCAATTTTGATTTCTTACTTGTTCAGAAAGAGGAAGATTATCTATCAAGATTTGAGAATAACAAGTTAACAAAAACAGTTTTTACACTAATTACATTAAAATATGTTATTATACTAATAACGCTGTTTTAACTTTTTATTTGTGTTATAGGCTCTGTTGATGGCAACTATACCTGCTTTCACTGTG
Organism: Halyomorpha halys; assembly: GCF_000696795.3. NCBI lineage: Eukaryota > Metazoa > Arthropoda > Insecta > Hemiptera > Pentatomidae > Halyomorpha > Halyomorpha halys. The sequence continues at coordinate 238,796 of NW_027114507.1, read as the reverse complement.
GAAGAATTTATAGTAGTATTTCTATCTTAAGAGACCATATTGAAGCATTGCATATCCCAGAATTAAATAATGAAAATGTATGTTATGAAGCAAACATTGATTATAATAAAAACAAAGGGGCTATTTCAATATCAACTCTTCATAAAGTTGCCTTATATGACAAAAATAATGGTAAAAAGGCATACCAGTGCCCCTACTGCAAAAAAATATGTTCTCAAATTGGTAACCTAAAAATCCATATATTAGCGATCCATACAAAAGAAAAACCATACTCATGCCCACACTGTGAGTATAGGTCAAGCTCAGTCCATCCATTGAGGCATCACATTTCTGTCAAGCACAGTGATAAGAACTATTTCCAATGTTCATACTGCAGTTTCAGTGTCGGGACCAACAGAGAATTAAAGATACATGTAAAAAATAACCATAAAACTAAAAAATATTTTCCTTGCCAATATTGTGGAAAAACATTTGGAACTTCTGGTCATTTGAAACAACATGTCATTGCATTGCACACTGAAAAGTCCTTTCAATGCTCCTATTGTGATTATAAGACTTGTAGATCTACCGCACTCCAATGGCACATTATGTCAAAACATACAAAGGAAAAACCTTTTAAGTGTCCTTTTTGTACCTATGGAACGGTTATCAATTCTAGACTTAAATTTCATATCCGGAGTAAGCATTCGCTAGAAAGACCATTTCAGTGTTTGCATTGTGAATTCAAGACTAATGACCCTTATACTCTGAAACGACATACACAAGGTAAGCATGAGTATTATAAACCTTATGTATGTAGTTATTGCGATTACAGTTCAACTCATTCGAGTACTTTAAAATCACATATAATGGCAAAGCATACTAATGAAAAACCTAATCAATGCCCTCATTGCGAATTTAGAAGTGTTGAAGCTGGTGCTTTGCGGCGTCACATTATGGCCAAGCATACTAAAGAAAAACCATATAAATGCCAATATTGTGATTATAAATCAAGTCAATCTGTTCATTTAAAACACCATATAGTCGCAAGGCATACTGATAAAAAACCTTATCAATGTCCACAATGTGAGTTTAATTCCAGTTGGCCAGGACCATTAAAACATCATATTATGTCAAAGCATACTAACGAACAATCTTACCAGTGTCCCTATTGTGAATTTAGGGTTAGCCAACCTGGGAATTTAAAGCGTCATATTAAATCAAAACATAATGAGATGATGACTAATCATTAATTAATTAAAGACTGATGGGATATAGTATTTTGAATATTTAATTACTATGCTAACTATAAAATTGGTGAAATTTCAAAAAGTTCATCCTATTTAAGATGCAAAGTATTATATTCATTTAAGGTGGTAAATTACTTCGATAGATTGCAAATTTATATGAAACTGATTTTCCTTGATTTGGACCACTGGAGGTGACTTATACCTTCTTTATGGGATATACATGAAGCTGAAGAGAGGTGGTGGGCCCACATTTATCATTATTGGTAAGAACTGCTTGCCAAAAGAAGTAGAGGAGTTGCAACAAGGGTGAATGCTGCTGGAGGAGCATATGTACCAGGATTAGTAGTTGGAGGGAGTGTTCCCATGAGTAAAGTATGCAAATGCTTCCTAGGTTGCATAAGTTAGTCCAGTCAATGAATGCCCAATAAGGACTTAAAAAAGGGGCAAGCATTTGACTTTGGGAATTTGTTTAGGGTACAATGGAGATAACTTACCAAAAGTTACTGCGCATACCCTTTCCATAACATGGATAGAGAGGGTAAAAATATCACTTTTTTCCGTTTTTCACTTATATCTTGAAAACAATGTATTACATAGAAACAAATTTTATTTCACTGTTGCCGAAACCCATAAGCCGGAAAGAAAAAGAAAATCGCTTGTAAGGAAGGTTTTAATTGCAACTACCTCCAAAGTGAAATTCGTGCTATTTGTTCTCAATCATGTTAGGAGTTCCACACATATCCAATGATTGACCATTGATGTAAATGTATGTTTGAAAAACTCCATTAATGATGCGAGTTCATAGGCAGCCATACGGCCATTCATGAAGAAGAATGGAGCAGAAGACCACCAATGCATACAGACAAAACAAAGTTAAGGAAGGGGCCATCGCCTTCTGGATGGGTTAGGAGGGAATTTGGTACAGCTATGGGAAAGATGAAACCTTGTCTGCAAAAATGCTTGGGTGTAAATGATTGCATTGAAAAATATATGATTAATCTGGTTTGGCAAATAAATGTTGCTTTCTATTTTTAAGAAAAAATAAAATCATTCTTTTAAGATTCATTCTCATATATGCATTTCATCTTACATAGTTTTTTTGGGTATCGAGTTGGACCATTGACTTAGTTGATAGGCCTCAAAAGTTTCGACATGGAGTCTGGTCTTAAATGCCATTATTATTCTAGTCATTTCCTATTAATACCATTCAATTGCAGACTATCATTTTTTTTTTTGTCATTTTCAACCTGTTAATACTCGAATTCCTCAAGCATTCTTGCCTTCCTTTGTTGCCATATGATGAATATGATTTTCCCGATATATTAATAACAAATCTGAGCACAGCAAGCTAGATTTCATCCCGCTTGACTTCAATTTTTCTATATAGCAGACATCGCCAAAACTATTAAATGTCATGGAGTTTCTGTCTTTAGACTACAATCTAGGCTCCCTACTTATTAATCAGGGTGGATTAAGTTTTTCTTTCTTTTTTTTTTATGGAAAGCTTTGTTTACTTGTAATAAGTTTCGATAGTCTTATTGTTACTTGTTATTTGTAATAATAATAGTGATATAAGATAGGTTCTAAATTGCTCAAACAAATATACCTACTTAAATGCTTCTCAGATACCTTGTACTTTCTCTTCTCTTTGTTTATCATATGACAAAACTATTTTTTTACTACAATATGCCAATTGAAAATCATGTCTACCTCATTTTATGAACCAAATTTTATTGGAAAATTAGGAATCCAGTTAAATTTGGTTTTAACAATGAAAATTGTTAGTTTTATTTGTATGAAATGAAAAGTAGACTGCTTTCATAAAATTCTGTGTGCACGTGTGATGATTTTATCAATATTTGATGAATTACTCTAATAATATTCATGTATAACTCAATAATTTAATTTTTTTAGATGTTTTCATGATAACTAAAATCCAACCACAATAAGTTAAGATTTATTAAAGTAAACAATTACGACCATTATTATTAAACTTAGTTTTCTTGAGTTCAAATTTTAGGGGAGGGATTAAAAAAATCAACAATGCTCTGAAATGATAATGAACCAAAGATATCTTGATTAGAAAAGCAGTGTCAAATATTCTTTTAGTTGGTCTCAATTTAAATGTAACGAGAATACATCAATTGTGTAAAATATACATGTATATATGAATTTATGCTTCAAAGTAAATTTTCTGTTTGTATGATATTAACTAATAATCCTGTGATATTTATTTCATTGTAATTATTGTTCTAATGTAAGATTTTATAAATATCTTAATTGTAAATATATAAAGTTAAACTTTTGATTTCTAAGATTAATAAAGAAATTATTACTACATGTTTCTTATTTTCCTTAAATAGCATTTGATTAAAGTGTGACAATTTATATCAGCCTGTTCAGTTATAGGAAATGATTTAAGATTTTATTAGATGTATTTTTAACCAAGTCTTCAATAATTAAAATAAAAAATTCGACAGTAAATTTACTAACTGCAAAAGATATTAATATTGGTAGATATATTGATCATAGGTATAGTAATTGGCCATTTGAAGACTACAGGGGGTCATATTTTTTTGTTAAATTGAATAAAAAAAAAAAAAGTATAATCAAACATAATTTACAACTTCTTTTAAGGCTAAGTACAAACATACAATTTATTCTGGAAGATTATTGATTGACCGTGTGTAAAGATGAAAGGAATATGGTCCGGGTGCGGTAAAAAAAAAACTCAAATAGTAGAATTATACTATTTTAATGAGCCAACGTTCCGCCCCACGTTGCAGGGCTTCTTCAGGGCTATTTTGACGGCAGTCCAACAATTTATCCAGTTGTTTTTAAGATGTTTTGTCAGGAATTTGTTAAAACTAATTGTTTTCCCAAATCAATCTGTAAATATTGTGATACGTATACAACCAGGAATACACAATTCTCCGACTTTATCTCTGCCAGTTGAAAAGAGAAGTTTACTTTTTTTCCATAAAGTCAAATTAAACTCAAATAGTAAAATTATGAACTATTTTTATTTGAGACATTTCGCTCCATCTTGCAGGGCTTCGTCAGGACTGTTTTGACGGAAGTCAAAGTCAATATAATAAACAAAGTCACTCTGACTTTGAATCCCATCAAAACACCCCTGAAATGTTGGCTCAAATAAAAGTAGTACATAATTATACTATTTGAGTTTAATTTTACCACACCTGGACCATATACCAATTATTGATACACACGGTGAATCAGCAATCTTCCAAAAATATTTTACACAATCCATGAGATCTACCAAATGATGGATTGCCACCAACCTGATCAATTAGTATCATTAATGAGCATTATTGACCATCAGGTAACTCCTTTAAGGTTTCTTCAAATAAAAAATGAAACTACACCCCTACATAATAATGACACCACTAGAACATCAAAAGGTCACACAATTTATAATACTTGAACCAAAAAACCTTATAACACAAATTAGTGAAACTGTGGTCAATAAGAAGAACTATAAAAAGTCTATCTGAAGATTATAACAATGATGCATTTAGTAACAATAAAAAAAATATTAATCACTGGTTTTCAAAAATATTTTCATTTATTTTTAATATTTTATCCATACTTAATGTGAAACAATGTTATTAAAAAAACATATTTATTCATAGTTTACAAATTGAAAGAACCATACTTCAAATTTTAAGTGAAGAACTTCCTTAATATGATCTCAGGGTGTTAGGCCCTAAAGCCTCAGAGAACAACTTCCTTAGTTCCAATAGATCACTTTTTTTTTAGTAAATAATGAGTATAAATAAATAATACAGGTGTCATTTATAACAAGAGGTAATAAAATACTGAGTCATATAAACAATATCTTTAATAATATTAACATATTTACACAGTATTATATTGACAGTTCAAACTTACAAGTAAAAATTCCTTTCAGAAAGCAAGTTTCTTCATAAGCAAATACAAGTCTTGATCAACTTCAAACCCATGCAGATTATTAGGATCACCCTGAAGCCTCATAAGTAACCCTCCAAAAGAAACATAGGCAGAAAGTTTGGATTTGGAATGTTCACGGATATTGTCTTCACCTTCAATCCTATATAATTTCCCATACATCACATATTCGAAACTGTTGGCTCTGGATGCATCGTTTTCGATGGGGGCCCATTCTTGAGTGTCAGAATAACCATCTTCATAAAGTGTTGTTGTTATGACCAAACGAAATTTATCTCCCAGTTCCATAGGATATAACCAAGTGTTGACATCCAAAATTAAGTCCATTTTAAACGATTCACTTTCGCAATGTAGTCGACTAACTCGATCAAACATTTTACCGTTTGGATCAATATCTTTCACGTTAAAAATATCTTCAAACAAAACACCAGCCATGGTAAAAACGAGACCAAACAACAATTCACACTAAAGGCGGCCTTTCAAGCGACTTCTGCACGTTGGGATCAGCAACGGCTATCGATACATTGTAAATTACAGAGAGGTAGGAGATATTGTTCGTTCCTTATAACAATATTTCTCATAATAATAAGCTGGTTATTAATTTTGGCTTCTTTTACTAATTAAAACAAATGCATTGATTAAAAATTATACATTCTTATATAGAGCAAAGTTATTACAATTAAAAAATAGTGATCGATAAGTTAAATATTCACTTTCTTTCAGATGTTGAGACTGGGAGAGAAAAATGTCTCTTTTGAAAAATAAGGAAGTAGCACAGGAAACAATATTTTTAAAACTATTTGAATTACGAAAACTGTTTAACACAGACATATTTTTTTATTAATCAAATCACATTAGTTAACTTTCAAATCAAAATACTGTGGTCATTAAACATCAATTCATTAAAGAACACATCTGAATCAGAAAAACAAAGCATAGAGAATCTATTTTTCTAAAAACAGGAGCGGATAATTAAAAGAAGGCTTTAAAAGCCGTAAAGACATTTTGGAATTACATATATTTTGTTTATTAATAGGTAATCACTTATTTCTACCACTTTTTTGAGAGAGAACTGTATTTTATTCTTCAATGATTGGCATGATACCGCAATGAATTATACTGTTTAAAAATTTAATATTTTAACTTTTTAAATCAAAATATCAAAGTTATGTTCACTGATATAATTTAATTTGTTCTTCAATTGTGATGTCATTCTACTAGATTGTTGATAAATGACTTCAATCATAGTAATAACGATGTATCTGTTGTTTTTCGCAGATTTTATGTAAAGAAATGATTGGTGTACAGCTAATAGAATGAAAAATATAAGTAAAACATATTTTATTGTAACTTAGTATTAACTGTAGTAACAAAGTTATAGTATTCACAACACGAAATATTATCTATAAAAATTACATTTTAGGTTGGTTCCAAGGACCGGTTCAAGTTAGCAAACTGTCAGGAGCATGCGGAGTAGAGGATTTGGGGAGGGAAAAACACGTACAGTTCATGTTGACCAACCTGAAATGTAATTTTTATGGCTACATTGCTTAAACAGTGGTGAATCTGAGAAAGAAAAAAAATCTTGATTTGATTTACACTTGGACCTACTACAAGGATAGTATCCTATACTGCTTTTACTTTCTTTACTGAATTCGTCCTATAGACTGTCCCAGAGCTATTGGAGTTGTTAAAAATTAATCTCAATCTACGGTAGATTCTATATAATATCTCAATCATAAAATAAAAAAAATATTATTCATGGAAGACGCCACTATTCAAGAAAAGCAGCGATAAAGTTCTACACCTACACGAAATTCCCAAATTATATTACAGCACAATTCACAAAAATACTTCATAGCTTGCCATAAGCCTGCAGCTCTTCTTGCTGTCCCATTTCTAGTCATACCTAATTAGCAAATGGATTTGTATCTATTGCTGCACGTTATTACATAACTATGTAATTATATTCAGATAAATTATATGATGAACTAGGATATACTTTTATTTCTACAGAATGCTTTTAATGAGTTACTCGAATATACCGATTCTGCCAAAGTAATTATTGATATAAGACTGTTGATAGACTGATGTCTTGGTTCATCAGCATTAATGTGTAGCTTTATTATGAGAAAAAATTCGACACCAAGAATATAAAATTTTGTGAACATACAGAATAAGAGTGTTAAACTTTTGCTGGATTCATCATTGTTATTTCTATTTGTTTTAACATTTTGTAGGAGTCTGTGGACATTTAAAAGTAATCAGTATCCAATTGCTTAAAGATAAGTGTGTCATACGACAATTTACATTCATTGATATGTCACTTAAAATTACCTCAGAATTGTTTGAGTAACATTAAAATTACATTAGTCTAGCTAGCGGACCTTTAGTTATGCAAACTGTCAGCAACATTTGTACAATTAAATTAAACTTAACTAGATAATATTTCGTGTTGTGAATAATACAACTAGGTAACTACAGTTCATACTAAGTAACAATAAAATATGATTCACTTATTAGTATTTTTCATTCTATTGGCCGCACCCCGATCATTTCTTCATATAAAATCGGCGAAAAACAACAGATACATCGTTATAACTACAATTGAAGTCACTCCTCAACAATCTAGAAAAATGGCATCATAATTAAAGAACAAATTAAATTATATCAGTGAAAATAACTTTGATGTTTCGATTTAAAAAGTTAAAATATTAAATTTTTAAACAGTATAATTCATTGCGGTATCACACCAATCATTGAAGAATAAAATACAGTTCTCTCCCAAAAAAGTGGTAGAAATAAGTGATTACCGATTAATAAACAAAAAAAATATAATTCCAAAATGTCTTTACGGCTTTTAAAGCCTTCTTTTAGTTATCCGCTTCTGTTCTTTGAAAAATAGATTCTCTGTGCTTTGTTTTTCTGATTCAGATGTGTTCGCTAATGAATTGATGTTTAATGGCCACAGAATTTTCTTTTGAAAGTTAACTGATGTGAATGATTAATAAAATATTAAATTATGTCCGTGTTGAACAGTTTTCGTAATCCAAATAGTTTTAAAAATATTGTTACCTGTGCTACTTCCTTAGTTTTCAAAAGAGATATTTTTCTGTCCCAGTCTCTACATCTGAAAGAAAGTGAATATTTAACTTTTCAGTCACAATTTTTTAATTATAGTAACTTTGCTCTATATAAGAATGTATCATTTTTAATTAATGCATTTGTTTTAATTAGTTAAAGAAGTCAAAATTAATAACCAGCTTATTATTGAGGGGAATATTGTTCCTGCACCATGGGAGGATCGATTATTAAAAACAGCTCTGAATACAGAATGCTGTGCTGTTTGTAGTCTTGGTGTTGAAATTAAGCATACAGTAAGTTTCAAGCTTAACCAATATGTTGAAAGGAATATTTATAAACAATAGAAGTTTGAGTTTTGTATACATTAAAGGGGTTGACTTGTATCCTTGATGCATTACTCAGTGATTAAAATGATGTGATACTAAACACTTTATTTTCTACATAATTTGCACATTTACTTAAAGGTGATGCTATTACATGATTTCAATGTTTTTGTTTTGGGTTCAAGTTGCACTCCAAAGGTATGAGTAATCCTCTAAAAGTACTCTAGTTATTTCTGTATGTTTATAGTTATATTGTATTGAACCTTATCTATTTACTATTATTTAAGTATTCTATTTACCATAAATGATTCCTAATTAGTTTATATATAAATCTTATTTCAGGATGTGCCTCTGCTTGCTCAATTTGTCCGTTCTGATGGATGTATGTTGCCTCGTAGAATAACTGGCCTTTGTAAAACACAGCATAAAAGGATTACATATATGGTGGCAATGGCTCAAAAAGCTGGTGAGAATTCAGTTCTATTACATACATTTTTGTAACAATTTTATATGAAAAAAACATTTTATAAAGTATTGCAACATGCAATTAAAAATTAATCATCCAATTCCAAGACTAGGGTGCTGACATTTTCATTTCTGTATGTATATATGCATATTTTACTATATTATAAAATGAGGATAAATAATTGAGGTATTAGTTCATTAAGCAAACTTCAATGGCTGAAGTTCATTCAAATTCAGTACTTATTTATACAGAATAGATTATTGCAGGGACCAACCTCTTTAAAAAAAAAAGTGGGTGTTGGTGTGCAGAAACTGCCAAGAGGGAGGCTTATTTTTCAGCTAGACAATGCTACTTGTCCACTGAGTAAAAAATTTGTTTGAAGCCAAAAATATTTCAGTTTTTCCATGGCTTACCCAATCACCAGACTTCAATATTATTGAGAACTGTTGGGTAAAACTTTCTCAAGCTGTTTATGCACAAGTGAAACAGTTCACCTCCAATGGGAAACTAAAAACTTATATAAAAAAAATGTATATATTCCACAATAGTGCTTACAAAAGTTGTTTAAATTTTTTCCAAAAGAATTGGTGCATTTATTATATGGATTTAACTTATGTAAATATAAGGGAATAAGGGTGGATCAATACATTACTGAATTCTAATCGTATCATCTAACTACTGGAGTAATCGGGAAATGTACAATAAAGACAGTGTGGCCTAAATTTTTGTCGCATTGAATTTTAATTTTTTTTTCTATAATTCATTAGTAAATTTGTTTCCTAAAAATGTTTTTTGTTTGTTATAATAACCTGAAATATTTTTAAGACATCATGTCTGGTAGAATTACGAAGGGTCATCTTAAAAAATTGGGGGGGCTTATTTTGTTTTTTGGTTGAGTAGTGGTACCAGATATATTTTGCCCAAAATCCTTATTTTGTGAATTTATTTTGGCATTTTTCATATTAACTTTTATTCGCACAAAAATACTTATGATAAATTACTTAATGATACATTTATCGAGCTTTAATTGTGTATCTGGTGTATGGCTTTCCACAACCAAAAGTTTCCAAATAACAAGACATAAACATTGTGTGAATTTGTTCGGAAAATATTGAAACTGTTACTGCCTTGAAGATAATCATTATTAACTACTTTATGGAGCAAATATTTCCACTAGGTTTACGAAAAAGTTTAAAGGTTCTCTCTTTCAGAAAAATTACAGCTTTTCAATTAATTAACCTTTAAATGTATAAGCCATAGATATCTATGCCTAATTACTCCATGTTACTTTCCAAAATAAATATATAAAATCTTAATTTCTCATCATTTGGAAAAACTAGGAAACTAGAAGAGGTTCAGATGTCTATTAGCACTCAATATACCATATTGAGTACCATAAAGTTTTATAATGATTATGTTTTCAGAAATTAGTTTCCATGGCACTCATCAAAATAAATGCCATGTCTATCCTTTTCATGTACAGATATATGTAATGCTTTCACTATTACGCCTTTTTTGACACATTTTTTAGAGACCTAGTTTTCGATCATATTTCCTAATCTAGTTAAAAATCTGGCAGTATATAGATTTCTTACTAATGAGCTCCTTAAATGCCAGATTTTTCCTTAGACTGGAGTAATAACTCAACTGAATTTAGAAGATATTATCTAAGTATTTATCAACCCCCTTATAATATACTACTTACCAGCTATTTAAATGTTGTGCACAAAATATGAAATGTTTTTAAGTCAACATAGTTGTACTTAAAATTTGCCATGAGAGAAATTTTAAAATACAATTGTCGATTTACAAACATATAGTAAATCCATTTTAGAACCTATCAAGACAATGAATTCATTGTCTGGTTCGAGCAACACTATGATAAGATTCTAAAACTCAATTGAATAAATAAAAACTTGAAAATGGATTTGGCTTATTCTGGAATATAACACCTTAATTCCACTTTTGCCTGCTAATAAATAAGTTAGATGAATTGTTTATTCAAAATAAAATATGTTCTTGAAGAAAGATTGCATTTAAATTTATATGCCATATTTTGGGTGCACTATTCTCTCTTTAAATTATATGTATTTGTTTAATTATGTTAAATTTGTTCTAGAAAAAACTGTTTTACCAAAAAAATATATATATCAGACTACCTCTTGCATTCTAATTTTATTGCTTAATTCTGTTTACAGGTTTAATGTCCATATTGAATCCACCCAATTCCAAGCAAGATCCCAAAATGCGACCTAAGTGGAAAAAGTTTAATACATATTTTGATGAATCCACAATAAGGCTTCCGAGAGAATATAGATTTAAACCTACAATGAGGTTTGAAAAAGATGTTTAAGTTAGTTCATTATATGATGATGAAGTCCTGTTTTCTATAGATTTCATTTTTAATATTGAATAAAATAATAAAATTATTAATTTTTCTTTCTTTTAAGCCCCATGGGTGCGTGTGGTTGTCATGATGATAACGCGTTGAGAGTAGCCTCTTTTTCTGCATTCTGGTAATGCATTTTAAGAGAGAGCTGAAGAACTTTTGGATCATTTGGGAAGGGGTAGTCTGTATTTTGTGTCAGTCAGTTGGTGATGGGGCTCACTCACCAGGTTTATTGATTCAAATAATTTAATTATTAGTACTTAATATGATTTAATGTACTTAGTATTTAATTACAAGTCAAGTCTAAGTCTGTGTGTCTGCCACCAAAGTGGCCATCCTGTCGATGTCAGTGTCCTAAATAATGGGTTTGTACAGTACTGATGGCTGTCAAAAAATTAGATGTGTCTCCTCTATATAAATTCTGTCACAGTCGGTAGTTTGAATGTCGAAAATTATTAAAATCATGATTTTATTTTTGTACAAAGAGACTTGGGTATTTTATATAGGTATGGTGTGAGTTACAAGATTGCTAGTTATTATCTTACATCATTGATTTTTTTGTTATAGGAGTACTATATATGATGTATCTATTATGATACTACCATATGCATTATATATATAAAGTGGTCACCAATAACTGGATTTTTATCATTCACTAAGTGGTAGTTCAACCAAAAACACATTGCTACTCTTCTCTCTCTTTCTAATGTGGGTAAATTCAGGACTAACAACCAACAATCTATTTTAGTTTAATACATATTTTGGCAAAATAGTTTTAATTGTTAATTTTAACAGAGATAAGGTATTTATATGAACCTATATGTGTAACATCGTAAATGAGTCACCAAACAAACATCATTATTGAGGATACTTTTTAAATAAATCTGCCAAGGATATTTAACAAAAATTTTTATAAATATAATTTTATCAAACTTTCTTAAACTGCAGAAACCTCTTTAACCTTGAACTACATATTTCTTTCCAAGATGTTCATATTGGAGCAAAATATTTTAAAGCACCTCATTAGCAAATGTTCTTTGTGATAAAATTTTGAAGTATGCTAGTTATTGTGTGAATGATAGTCTCAGATTTCAGTTAATTATTTTTAATAGCTCATTAAATCCTGATAGACATGATGTAAAAAGATAAACCAAAGAAATGTAAATATATAAGATAAACTGAAAGAAGGCTGAACTGAAATAATCCATAAATTAACTAAAATTTATTGATTAAAATGTTATGAAAAAAAACAAAAAACAAATAAATAACAATTATACTGCCTTTCCTTTCCGGATTTGTAATACCTATGAGATAAGAGCTAACTCAGTAAGGAACAAATATTTGTATTTTAAAATACAAACAAGGAAATAACAGGGAATAATGTATATAACAAAACAGAATGACCATCACACTGCTCTATTAAGGCCTAAAAAGACACAATACATTAGAGACACCAGCACATGTATTTAGCTCTAATTTTTTTCTACTTAAACTAATATCTCTTGGAATTTGGAATTAGTTTCTAGATGTTCATTTATCTCATGCCAAACCTGAAAAATAAAAATAAAATAATTAAAAGCCTAAGAAAGTGCAAATAAAAAATATTCTTAATTAAACACAATAATGATTACAAAAAAAACAAAACAAGAAAAAGGTATGACAAAGACACTGTCAATTAAAATAGTTACATTTAAATGTTGAAATGAAACTTCAAAAAATAATAGAAGTGTCCCAAAATATTTGAATCTCACAAATACAAAGGATCATTATTAATTGAACAAGAATAATAATGTCATAAAATATTGTAAGCAAAACAATTAAAGACAAAAGATAGACAATTTTTTTACTAAAAACTCTGGATCAATACTTAAAATAACATTTTTTTTTGTATAGAATTTTTAGCTATACTTGAAAATTTAAATAAATTTTGTTAAAACATAAGATCTTTTTAATGATCTAAAAGTATTAATGAATTTGAGTCATAAGTCTCCTAAAATTTAGTTAAAAAATCGGTTTCGTTAATATTAATTTAAAATTATGAAAACTACAGAAAAAATTAAAGAGTGAACTAACGGTTGGATTCCTTGCACTGTCTGATAGCCTCATTAAAACCAGAACACAATGACAGATCATCATTATCAGCAGCACATTTCAAGAACTGTTTGATTTCCCAAGCACAAGGGCCAGTTGGTTCAGCAGCTCCTTGAGGGGCATACTGCTGGGCTGCTGGGGCAGCAGCGACAGGCTGTGCAACATCACTTCCACCACTGCCACCACTAAACATGCTAGTAAGTCCATGACCGACGACATGACCCTGTAAATAAATTTAAAACAAAAATTCATAATTTTAACATTTCAGTAAAAAATGGTTTTAGCAATTATTTTCTAACTAGTAAAATATTGTAAAAATTTCACCCTTTCGATTCAGAAAGATTTGAACTCAACGGACAATGACTGAAATAATTATAAAGAGTGCAATATAAGGAAAGCTAGATATCTACAAATTTTACTGTTAAACTTAGATCGCTTGAACATATTTGTATGGCTCATTGAATGTCCATACAACTACCAGATTAGCGAAGAATGGAATAATATATTAACTATATATTCTTCCTATATTACCTAGGTTGTGTTAAAAATTTGTTTAAGAGTTCTTTTACAAGTTTCTCCCATTTGATGGCTCCAGTAGGAGATTTTGTTAAAATTGGCAGAAATTGAACAGAATATCATAAGTTTGGTAATCTGGTAACAATATAACCTTGAAGACACGGAAGTGGAAGTATTATTGGAGGAAGATTCATCCCAAATGCAAAAAAGAACTTACATCTACATTAAGAGTGACTCGATAATTTTCACATCATTTAAAATTGTAGGGAATGATTAAAAAAACAAGAAAATTTGATTGATTGAAAAAGCAAAGATGTTGAATGCCGACTTTGCATGAGTGAAGTGCTGCTTGTCAGACATAACAAAAAGGTTTTTTTTTGCATCATAGTCGCTGGTGATAAAAGATGAATCCACTACGATAACCCAAAAAAGAGAAAATAATAGAGAACACAAGACCTTGCTTCAACCAAGACAGCTAAACTGAATATTCATGGAAAAAAACTCATGCAGTGTATTTGGTGGAATCAGCTTGGTGTCGTGTATTATGAGTTGCTCAAACGAGCAAAGCTATTACTGGATATATCTACCAAACACAATAAGATTATCATTTCACACATAACAAAGTTAATCTACTACGTGTTGATGCACATCCACACGATATGGTGCCAGTTTTAGCCTATTTGGATATCCCTTACTTAATTGGGATGTCCTACTCCAACCATTGTATTCACCAGACATTGCCTCCTACGATTATCACTAGCTGCGGTCGGTGGAACATGATCTGTCTGAGCAGTGCTTTACATCATTTGAAGACACCAAAAATTAGGATGATTCGTGGATAAACTAAAAAAATGAGTTATTTCGGTGTAGTATCCGAATGCTGCAAGAAATAAGGGAAAAGATAATGGTTTGTGATGGACAATAGTTTGGCTAAAATGTAATGCACCATTCTTTCACAATAAATTATTTAATTTCTAAAATTAATTTTATATAGAAAATGGCAGAAACTTATTTTTATCCTCATATAACTAATACTTACAACAGCTGAACCAACAGCAACTCCACCAGCCGTAGCAGCCATCTGTTTAAACATACTCGGCTGTTCCTGAGCAACCATTGGTGGATGAGCGGGAGCTGGAGCAGGAGCAGGGGCACGTTGCGCTGGTGCAGTCCTCATGGGAACTGACCTATTGAATCAAAAAGTAAATCATATTTTTTTTATAACAGAATAATACGTTTACAATCAGAAGTTAAAGAAAACTATATAAAATGGATTAATTAAAACAACTTAACCATGTCTAATAACAATGTAATCAAAATTTTTATTCATTGTAACATAGAAATATAACTAAAACATCAGCAACTCTAATATAATTTATTTCCTTTAACACTAATAATTAGAGTCCAGCTTTAAGATCACAAAATAAACAATCAAGGAAGATGGTTTAGGTGTGGCAAAATGGACCTCAAATAGTACAAAACAAGCCCTTCCAAGCGGGACAAAATCTTTTTGTACTACTAAAGTTCCTTAATCGATCGCACTTGGACCATCTTCCTTGATCAATTACAGACAATTGATCTTCTGATAAAATCTGATTAGTGGTAAGAGTTAAAAGAGAATTTCTTTTAATCACTTTTACCTCTAACCTGATGATATAGTCAAGTAATTAGTTACAAACAAACAAATTATAACAGTCCAATAAATAGACACTGTATATTTAATACAACTTTTAACAAACTAAAAATTATGTTATTGCACCTATTGTGCTGTGCTGCTAACCATTTTGAAACATTTTTTTTTTTATTGTTTATCTTTATACTTTGTGTTTGTAAACATTTCAAATCTTTTGGCTCTGATCACATTGTTTACCTTTAAAGCTTGTATTAAATATACAGTATTTATTTAACTATTATAATTTTTTTGTTTGAAACTAATTAATTGACTGACTGTATCATCAGTTTACAGGTAAAAGTGATTAAAAGAAATTCACTCAAACATTATAATGTTAAATTTCTAAAAAAAATTCTTGTTTTGATGTTAATTTCAAGAATATAAAGATATATTGACCAATTTGTTCAAAAAAGAATAATGGAAATAATCTAAACTGAGTTTTAACATAAATTTTTATAAATTTCAAAATCTTGAATTTCTGAAAGTTTATAGATGAAGAATGAAACTTGTAAACTGATAAATTCGCATTAGCCTTGTATTTAATGCTGGTTGCTTCTCAAGGTCAGTAAATCAAATTAATATTTATTCCAAACCCGTGTGATAATTTATTTTAATTACTAATTGAAAATTACATACGTAAGAACAATTTCACTTATACTTCAAACCATTTGAAGGTTTTATTGCACTGGTCCCCTCATTCATGGAATCCATTAATAGAACAAATATAATCTCAATGTATTTATGTTAAACATTTGCTAAAAAATCATATTATTAGCAATTCTACTTATTTCTAAATTGGCAGTAACTGATGAATGACCAATTACACCCTTAACTAGGCAGTCAGACATATTCATTGGAACAACCAATTGACACCATTTGTACAGATAAAATATTTTTTCTTCCATCCTATACATACTGCCACAACTAATGCATGAAAGACCAAATCAGAATTTATCTTGTGACTATAGTAATTATCATAAAATGAGATATAGAGTGTTTTAAAGACATATAGAAACTACCGCTAAACTAATTATAACATTAACAGAAACTATTAAAATTTCAATTTTTTATAACAGAATCTGTTTTAAACCCAATACTAATAAACAGATTTCACAACCATGGAAATACATAAAAAAACCCAAAAAGATCAATATCTTTACTAGACATAAATATTTAACAATCTGAAGAGTGAAAAAAGTTTTTCAATCAAGAATGAGATCATAGGGCCTCTTTCATTTCTGCACAAAATATTATTACTTCATGATTGAATTTACAATAACCAGGACTATCTTTTGCTTGACAAAGTATTATCTTTTTTAAAACATGCAGTATCTAAAGAATATAGTTTTGAACAATTCAGTCGAATAAATTAAATGGATAAAATTGAAATTGAAGTTAACGGCCTATAGAATTTACTAAAAAAAAAAAAAAATAAAGTAGGGTAAATACTATGAAAAGTTCAAAATATTCAGTAACCATTAGGTAATAGATAAAACTAAACAAATATCCGTGATTTTTTAGCCATTAGATAATAAGAAAACTTAATATTACTAAAATGAAGATAAGAAATTAGTAGCTTATGCAAGACACATGTAATTGTTGCAATACATTCATTATGTGGAATCTGTGATTTTAACAAGGCTAGATGTTCAATAAGAACATACCTTGAAGGTGGAGGAGAAGCAGATCTTCCACGGCGTGGCATTTTTGATTTTTTAAAACAGTCGTCAAATCTAGATTTTTCTTCTTACTGACGAAGTCCAGAACGTTCGAGGTTATAAAGGAACAGATGATAAAAATAATCGAGCAAATGACGCATATATCATGCTTGCCACACTTGTCTTATTTTACAATCATATATTTTTGTTCTATTTAAAAAATAAAGAAATGGCATAACGCGGAAATAATGCATATTGTTATAAATTCAATAATATTTATAATCCATTTACTGCTATCTCTTAAAAATACTAAGCGCTTTAATTTAGATTTTTTGATTACACACTATGCCGTTGTATTGAAACTAAATTGGGTAATGTTGCTGCTGTTCTATTATTTGCTAGAAATTACAACATTATTAAGAAATCCAAAAATTACAAGAATCATGTAATCAGATACTTATTATTATAATGTTTAAATGCAGAGCAAGACTTATAGAATATATATGTTCCTGAATATTAGGAATTACGCGAGATTTTTTTAAGATAATTGTTTCGAATAGTATTTTAGGACTCTTGTTTTCTTAACCAGAGAGGTAATGGCGAAATTTAATTCGTCTTATCACCAAGAATTTTATTTTAAATTATTTCTATGAAGACTGAAAACATACAACTCCATTTTGAATCCCATTCAACTACGTTTAACTGATAAGAACTCTTGGCATTAGATATAGTTGCAGGTTTCGTCTTTTCGGCCATCTGACATTATTTTATTTACTTTATTTTTATTTTTATTAATAGACTGATATGATGAATAACATTTAAACCTATGGGACTCCCTGAGTCAAGCTCATCCTGTTTATCAGGTTTATAAAATCTGGAACATCAGCTTCGAAAAGGCATTAAATCTAACATTTTATGTCTATGTTGGGCGATTGGACTTTTCTCTGACTAAAACATTATTTAATTATTGAAAACAAAGGCATAATAATAAATCCAAACGGACATAAAAGGAGGAGTATATTTACATAGCCTGAGTTGCATTTATACAACGATCATACGATCATTTGGAGGGTTCAGTAAACCCCTTTTAAACGAGAAGAAATCGATAGCTGTAACCTTATTGAAGCAGTAATAATAATGATTGGGTAGGTTATAACCTACGACAGTATTACTATTAGGTTTGTCCCAACGAAAGCATTAACTAATGAGGTGTTTGATAAAGCGTTACTGATTGTCAAACCATTCTGTGCCAACACCATTAACAACCATCACCTCAACACCTTTCTCTAATAAAACCTTTCAAAACCCTAACTTACAAGTTCAGAACAAATCCAACTATCTCACTCAAGTATCAAGATATCCTTCCGACATTACCCCATATGTTCAGCATCATAAATATGCTTGAGACCTGTCTGCATCCAAGTATTTTGTATTATTATAATAAGACCGATCAATTTTTTTGAGACCCATCAACCCAGCATTGGTGTTTATTTTTAGTCAGGTTACTTCTTACAAACAACTTCGTTTTATTTTCCGGGAACCCCTATTACAGTTTCCCCAGGAATCGTCTATTACTTTCAATAAGAAGCTAATTGAAAAATCATGCAGTACTTGATGAAACATCGTTAACTAGTGAAACAAAAATCGAAAAAGGTTACTCAGAAGGTTATCTGACAATAGAACTGAAGATGGAAGTACACTAGCTCTCAAGGCTCATAACAGAGAATTAAATGATCTGCTGTTTATGTCGTTTAGGAGGTATTGTGGGAACATTTTCGTCTAAAGTGAAAACACTAGATTGCATATATGCTCTTTTGAACGAAATGAAATTAACAACATTGTAGAGAATAGATTTGTTCCCTTTTGTTACCTTACTTGAGCCTTGCAAGAGAAAGGAATTGCGTCCTTTTTGAGATGATTAGATGGTTCTATTCAGTTCATTCTCATTAAATTTTTTAAAAAATCCTTATTTTGTGGATCTTTGCCCTTTAGAATGAAAGCTCCTCATACGGTCATTCTTGAAAATAGTAGGAATCAGGAAAATATTGACACTATCAATGGGATTACCCCCCTACATGGGCAATAAAATTATTATCCCAGCTAGCCCATTTCTCCTTTTTCACTTCTCACTCCTCATTGTTGCAGAATTAATTAAAGATAGGACATACAGTGTTAGCTATCGTATAAAAGTTTTATTTTAAGAAGGATAATTGAAACAAAAATAGGTCTTATCAAAGTAGTAGTGACTTAGGGAGAGAAATAAGTTCACTCATTTAAATTTATAAATAAAATAATAATTTGGGTCCCTATGGATGATAAAAAGGTATTGTAACTAATTTATTTAAATTAAGTTACATCAATTCACTTAAAAATTACTCAAAAAATAAATAATATGCCTGAGAATATAGCGCGTTGAAATTGATTTTGTTTTTTTTAGGCTAATGCATTTGTTGACGATTTTATTAATCCAGAATTAGAAAATAGGATTTTCTCGATTACATGGAGATAAATAAAATGAAATACCTCTTCTTTTTTTTCCCTTCTTACCTCCTTTATTAAATAGCAACAATATTAATATATATCTAAATATATACATACGTAATTGGTGTCCTTCCTTTGCCTCATGGCATTATAAGGGCTTGAGTTGGGTCCGCTGAAGGAAGGGGTTACAATATTGGCCCAGGAGCCGCTGGCCGGAGGTACAAAGAACGGGGAGGGCCGCTCCACTGGGGGATAAAATGGGAGATGAAAATTTCTCTTTTATTCCATTTGATTTATAAAATATTTTGTATTAATTTATTTATTGAGAAGAGAAAGGGTTTCACTTTGTGGCAAAATGGATCAATTTGCTCTATCGTCCCTAAAGAAGTTTCACTTCAAAGAAAAAGAAGATGCTATCGTGAGAGGAACCATTAACGTAATAGCAGTGATGCTAGATTTCCTAGTTGCGTAAATAAAATTATTCTTTTTTAAAAATTATTTTCTATAATTGGATCATGAGGAGTTTAATTCCGTTTTGACGTTAGAAATTTAGAGGCGAGATCTTTTATTTTTGTAAATTTAAAATAAATTTCTTTAAACATACGAACTGCTTCGGATTGTTCAGCTAATTTGGGTCTGTTGAATTCGGAAAGAATCTCCCGGATGGTTATGAATTCCTCATTGAAGATCCATCATTCAATGAAAATGAATTGGGTTAAAAAATTAATTTTCTATAAGCATGATTAATAATCGAAACGAAATCTACAACAAAGATCCAACCAACTTTTTAAAAAAAAAATTTCTGAATTATATCGATACATTTTTCATTTCAAAATTCTCACTCAAGGCTTTATTTGTAATATTTATAAGAGGAATGTTGGTCCTTGGGTTTATGCTGAAAAATGAAAATTCTTGAGAAAATGAAACATAACTTATAAAAACAATGTTAAAAATATATATATACTGGTTGGTTCCCCAATGCTAAGGTGGTTTCAATTAAGGGCCTACTATGTCAAGGGTAGGGAACCTGGAAGTTTACTGTAATATAAGAAGAAATCATTTTGTAACACTTTAAAACCTTTTATAATAAACTTATTCGATTGAAGGACATTCTTTTATATGGATTTATTGATTTTAAAGGGAATATGAACAGAGGATTAAGATCTGTTATATTATATTTGAAATACCCGCTCTTATTTTTCTATGAGAATTTTAAAATTTTATTTAACTAATTAATTGTTTAACTAATTATAAGCTAACTGATAAAAACTTTTATACTTAATACACTATTTGTTTTCTTCTTTACTAAACAAAAATTAAATATAAAAACTGTTTTGATATATCTTCAATTACGAATTGGCGGCCAAAACTGATCATTGAGGCATGGGATTTGAGGTACATCTGTAACGGTAGTCTTAAACATTTCTTGGTTTAGTTGGGTTTTATTTACTGATTTGATTTGCTTTTTGTCAATAATGGGTGTGTATTTATCGAAGCCCGTTAAAGAAAAAATATCAAGCAACCATGAAAATAAGTTGTTAAAATGCGGTGCAAGTTCAATGCAAGGATGGCGTGTGTCACAGGAGGTAAGTTGTTAACTTTTAGTTTGGTTCCACTAATTGTTTTACAGTGTAATATTTATGATTAGTATATCAGTGTGGTTTCGTTACGAATTAGATATTTTATACAGTAGCTTTAATTCTCTATGGAGGTGTTAGTAATTGATTATGGTGTTGATGTACATGTGTGTACTGTATTGTTTGATATTTTTTGTTGAGTTGTTGAAATTATTTCCAATTTTACAGGATGCACATAATTGTTGTTTGGAATTTGATTCTGAAGTATCATTGTTCGCTGTGTATGATGGGCATGGTGGCGCTGAAGTTGCTGAATATGCATCAAAACATTTGCCAAATAAAATCAAAGAGACTGAGGCTTATAAGAAAGGAGATTATGAAAATGCTTTAAAAAATGCATTTTTAGAGTTTGATGCAACATTAGTAACCGATTCTGTGCTAGAAGAGCTTAAGAGCATTGCTGGTTCAAAATCAAAATCCACTGATCGAAATTCAGGTACATATTGCTTTGTTCTGGCAAGATACATCTTGATTCTTATAAATAGCTTAACTTAAATTTTACTATTTTTATTTGTCTTAAAACCTATATGAATAAAGTGTGTGTAGTGAATTATTGTTGTAATTTATTATTTATTTATGTCATTCTGATTAAACATCATTGATTTCTCTAACTGATGTCATGCATATATTGTGAGTAATATTTAAAACATTGTGTATCTTCTAAAATGTAGAGCTTAGGTAATTTTTTAGTTTTAGCAAAAACTAGGTTTTACAGTTGAAGCCTAGCAATTGACATTTTCGTGACCTTACATAGAAACAAATATGGCACTAATTTACTAGTGTCACTCCTACATGATGGAGACCCTGAACATAAGCACATAACCCTGAGCACGATAAGACATCTTAGTGTCTTATTATAGGTTGTTGAAAGTAGTTGAGTATCCCCATCCTTGGTTGGAATTAAATACCAGATATGTGCATAACAATCAGATCATGTAATTCACCTTATATGGATGTGATATGTTTGTCAATTACAGTACCCCTCATGAAAATTTCTTCCTGGAAAATAAATGTTCAATTTTCCATAAATGTCCAATTTCCTGGAAAACACAAGTTCAATCTTTTTGATTGATGATAATTACGATTTTCTGCACTTTTTTGGATTAGCAATAACAAAGCTTGAAATTCAGTTTAAATTGATTGATTGATTACACTAAAGAAAAGAGTTACAACAATAACAAAAATAATACAATAACAACAATGTCTTAAACATTGATGAAGATAATTATGAGAGATAATTGACCGTGGATGACTTGAACGAGGAGAAGATGGTTGGGGTTGTGGTCAAAATGAAACACAAATAAGTTAATGTACTTATTTAATTGTGTCAATAAGTACATTAACTTAAATAAGTATATTAACTTATTTATGTTTCATTTTGACAGCACCCCCAACCATCTTCTCCTCGTTGATGAAGATAATCTGTAAATTCTGTCCACTCGTTCAATTTGTCTTTATTTAAACTTTGATAGATCAAAACATACTGCCTTATTGTTGATCTGGTCCATCATAGCTTGTTCAGATGATTTTCAATACCATTGGTCCTAAATCTGCATTTTTGTAATCCTTCGTCCCATAAATAAATTTATTAAGGGTCTATGTATCCATTGTGGGTAAATACAAAGATATATGCAATGTAATGGAAAGATAACTTCCTATTTAATTTCAACTAATAATTGTTATATAATTATCATGTAAGGAATTTAAAATAATTTATTTGTTATCAATTGTGGAAATGTAAATATTTCTTTATTTACTACACATTCTACCACTTCTGACATTCTTTTTACTCCTGAAAATTTTTATGAACAGAGAGGAAATTGTAAGATTCTGTGTCTGACAAAGCTTGTGGGTGTTTATTTACTAATGTTGCCTGGTTACATAAAGATCTGTTACTTAACTAATTTATATTAGTGGATCTAAGGCATTTTTAATACAAGTAAAAATTGATTTTAATAGCTTGTATTAGTGTTATGAACTAAGGATTTATTGATCGTAGTTATTTCTGAATTCATTAGAAACTGAAGATGAAACTGAGGAAGATGATGTTCAAGGTCTACGAGAAGAAGCAAGAATGCCTCTTGCTGATGTTATTGCCAAGTACGCCAATGGTACTCTTCCTAAGACTCCAGCTCTTCGAAGAATTCGTGGAGAGTCTTCAAAGTCACCCTATCTCCGAGCTCGACCATCATCATCTGGTAGTTCTGCAGGTTATTTTATAAAGTGAAATAAGTCAACTACCTATTGTCTTTGTAGTTGTACAATGGTTTGGATTACTGCAATCCATGAATAACTTATTTATTTTAAAAAAATAATGGAACCAGTCAAAAATCCATTATTTTATAATAAATATATGAAAATATATTAAATTAATATATAGTTAGTTATATGTAAAATAATAACACAATAATTATAGTTTTTTAAAATAATCAGTTTCTTCTTTGTTAGTTAAAAAACACTTTCTTCTAATATGGGATTGAATTTTCTGTAAACCAGGTTTGTCAGTCACTGATCATTTTGTCATGTACTTACTAAAATATTTTTTCATTTGTGCTGTCACTGACAATCGACCTACTGAAAATCGAGAGTCTACTATTTTATTGACATGATAATTTATAAATAAATTTGAGTTATTCAATTTTAGTTTGCACTTGTCAGTTTTCTTAGACACAAATTATATATTTTTGTACTGTTTAAAAAAAAAAAATTATGCTTTTGGAATCACTGTCCTAACCAAAATAATGTAATATTAAACTGGAAAATAAAAACATTTGATTAGTTTCATAATGTAATTTGAGTGGTAAAGTAATTAATGGTAAGTTGAGTGGTTATTCTAATAAATGACCATTACGTATTCAATAGTAATTATCATAATTAATTTTTACATTATAAGTTATGTGCATAAAGTTTATTATATGCATGTATTATATAAATACATTAAGTGTATAGGAGAAAAAAAAAAAAAGATTTTTTGAAATTTGAGTTATTAGTGTCATCTATTAGAGCTTAATGAAAGCTTTCTTTAATAAGATAGTTTGAATTGAGTTCTAGGTATTACAAAAAAGTTTATATAAATTATGTGTGTAGATTACTTCCATTTATAGAATAAAAGGAAGGTATAAAATGTGACTGATCTTTTTTCTCTTGTACCCTTATTTTATATTAAATTTTTTAATTTTTTTTTTTTATAAATATACAATTATTTATTTTTCCAGATTCAGAAGTTACTTCCAGTAGTAGCAGCAGTAACCAAGATGTTGTTACCAATGGTGTAGCTGAGGAATCTGCAGCTGAAACAAATGGGGAAAAGACAAAAGATAATGAGGCCTCAGTTAGTTCTTTTATTTATCATAAATACTTTATATATCGCTAAGTTATTTATAGAATTTTAGATACAATTTGCTTGTAGGCCTTCAGCTTTTTAATATATTTTTTGATGCTATTGTAGATTAACTCATAACCTATTTACTGGCTTTTCCTTGTTGGTTGAATATGATTTTTGAATAAAATTTCCTCAACTTGGCAAAGTTGTTTAATTGAGGCATGATCATTTGTTGCATTCTTCGCTTCTCATCAAGTTTATTTGCAAGCATTTCCTGGTTCAACTTTCAGCTTAATTGAATAATACAAATGTTTTATCATTTACCTAGTAATTATTTTGAGGAAAGCTAGATAAGTAGATATAACACATCCTATTCCTCATCTTGATTTTATGATGTATTATTCTTTTTGATGCTGTCTCATTGATTCTTTTTGTTACAATTCATCAAAATTTATTCAAGTTGCCTTAATTATTTTAATTATATTATTTCAAAATTTTTTGAGACAAGGTAATATTTATTAAATAAATCAATTTTATATCCAAATCCGTCTCCACACTTTATTTATTCATTAGTCCAACGTTTCGGCCTTTCTAGCCATCTTCAGGGACATCTTCAATACAAAAATCCTTCTCACATTAATTTATAATTTCTATTTGCAGGCTATTCTGCCCAGGTCATTTTCTTTATTTAAAGTTCAAAACCTCTTTATGGTGTGGTGTTTTATACTGTTGATAATCTTATAGAAAGAATAAATGTTAATGTTTTTAAATTTTAAATAAAGAGGTTTTGAACTTTAAATAAAGAAAATGACCTGGGCAGAATAGCCTGCAAATAGAAATTATAAATTAATGTGAGAAGGATTTTTGTATTGAAGGTGTCCCTGAAGATGCCTAGAAAGGCCGAAACGTTGGACTAATGAATAAATAAAGTGTGGAGACGGATTTGGATATAAAATTGATTTATTTAATTAATTATTTTATTCAATTAAAATTAATAGTCCATTGTTCATTATTCGATCAGTTCATAATATATTTGTTTTAGGTTTCAGGGAAATCTACAGATGAATGTGATGAAGTTTCTAGCTCCTCTGTTAATGGAGAAAGTGCTGAAGGTGTTTCTAGTTCTGAGAGGTTATCAGCTAAGAGAGCAGTCGCAAAAATGTTTAGGTAGTGTTAATTTAATTTTTTGACCATGTTCACAATATATTGTATATTCTTTGTTTGGTTTATAACAGCCAAAGTTTTTAATGACCATTGTTTGTTCATATTAAAGGAATAGTAATAACAAGAAATAAATGAGATTAGTCCCTTCTACTTTTAGTTTGATATTATTGCATTGTTTCTAGTCACTTGAAATCTTTCTCATTTAACTAATTTATTAAGCCATAAAACATATTTTACAATATGAGTTATTTTTAGGTCCCTCTTGACGACAACAAACGACGGGGATGAGAGTGATTCTGAGGATAATGATGAAAGTTTCAATGCCACAGCAGACACTTCCACCCATCAGTCAAGGTAAGCAATGAATTAAATATGTAACTTATGCAAAGTTATGTGCCTTAAATTCTCTCTCGGCAATTTTTTATAAAACATACTTCGTCTATTATATTTGGCTGTTTTTTTTTTAACGAATTAAACCGACACACCATTGAAGTCTGTCTAAATATTTGTGTTCTGTATTAATATCTGTAAAACAACTTATTTACTTTAATTCTACCTTAGTTGTCAATCTTATATCACATCCTTATTTTTTCTTCTTGCCTGACCACTATTTTTTCATTGCCTCTTGTGTTATGAAACAATAATGATTTTATTCTACTTAATGCTTATTTATGATTTAATGAAGAGCTCAGAAAAAATTAATTTATTTTTCATTTGTCTATTTCTTAATTATTTAATTTTTCTATGAGTCTGGACTCTAGGTTATCATATTATGAGTTGTACAAGGGAGTTAAAAGTACAACCTATCTTAGCAACCTCATTACTGCAGTGGCACTGGCTCAAACCGGCCTGGAGAGTCGACTTTTATTTCATGATAGTCCTGTGAACCCCCCCCCCCCCATCATGGTTAGAATAGGGGGTTACATGTTGTTATATTAGACTGATTTTCCAAAAACAACTGTATATTATACATCTGTATTATCTGTGTATCATTTACTGGGTTTCTTCTCCTTCTTAATCCTTTAGTTGATCACATATGATTAATAACAATGAGAAATGACTAATTATTTCAATGAAATAAAAGTTTTAATATCTACCTTCAATATGTAATTTCAGTTTTGTACAACTTTTTGTTTTTGAGCTATGCTGATAAAAACAGACATATACATCAATTTTACAAGATTTAATCTTGAAATATGTAATTTTGTTGTAAGCTTGGATTAAAAATTTTTCATGTTCACAATATTTTAAATTTCATAAAGTATATTATATTATTATTAATAATTGATACTTTAGATTAAGAACTTTATATACATATATAAAATACTTATTGTGTTACATTTTATATCCCTAAATATATATTTCATGTATTAACAATTAAAAACTATCATAAATTTAAAATGCTTAGACATTTTTCCCTTTTTGTATTTTAATAATTTGTGTCCCAATGTCTCCGAATTTGAAAAAGGAGAAGAAATTTCTGTTGTCAGTTTTTTTCAGAATTTTCACAATATTGTTGAATTTCAGTCAATGATTCTTCTTTATATTTAAAGAATTCATGCTATTTTACTAATTTTCAAGTTTGCCAAATGTTACAGTGATGAGGATGATACTGAGAATGGAGATGAACAATTGGGAGAAGATGATACTGAAGATGATGAAGAAGAAGAGGATGAGGATGAGGAGGAAGAGGCAGAAGAAGAACAAGAAGAAGATGACTTGTCAGAATCTTCATTAAAAGAAACAGAGGAGGTAGTTGTAGTTTTGGATGTTTATATAATTCCTCCTGTTAGTAGCTGTAGTTTCTAATTTTTTGGAAAAAAATAGTTTATTTTTCCAATCCGAGATAATGTTCTTGTTTACTTGTTTAATCTAATTCTATATTAGGTGGATGAATATCTCAATCATCTCTTGATAGTTGGGGGCATTTTGTTTCTTGTCTAACACTATAACTCCAACAAAATTTTGTTTTCTTTTGACCACACCCCCGACCATCTTCTGCATAATTTTTAATTAATATTTGAATAAGCGTGGTTCTTCTGTATTTGATGTATTCCTGTAGCTTTTTAAATTATAAATTTATGTGGTAAAATATTGTGTATTCACGGTCCTTTTGTTTTGATATTATTTATTTATTTTTCCGATCTGAGATAATACTCTTGTTTACCTGTTTAATCTAATAATTCTGTATTAGATGTATGGATATCTTGCTTCAGATCTTATATTGTAAGTTTGAAAAATAAAAATATTGTTTGTTTTTTCTGTTGAAGACAAATTGAAAATATTCAATGTAATGAAAAAGTTAAATTTTATTTAAAACTGCGAAGTAATGTGAAATTTGCATTATTGGAAAGTTTTATACAATTCATATTCCATATTAAAGGTAAACATGTTGGTGTTATGGTGTTAGACAAGAAACAAAATAAATATCTTTATTGAGAAACAGAGGAGTATTTTATACAAAATTATTATTGTTTTAAAAATAGTGGCTTATCGCATTCTTACCCTGAGCTCATGCCAGTCAATGGTATTTACAAAGACTGATATTTTAACAGAAAACAGCTTTAAATAAACTATATCATCGGTGACCTAATTTTGTTCCATTTATGGTTGTAAAATTTGTGTGTTAGAGATAATTCTATATTTTAGATAATTAAAATAACAAAACTTTAGTGCTTTCCCTAATAAAACCTAAATTATTATTTTGACATGACGTATATTTACTTACCTAAACAATTAGAAGATTAATTATTGTCCGTATGAAGTACATTGTCGGAAGATCATCTAGGTGGTGGTCAATAAAAGTACAAAATAGTAAGAAAATTATTTATTAGTAACCTTACTACAAATAATTTTCTTACTGTATCCTTCTTTACTGTTACTCGGACTATCTTTCTGTGTTTCCTTGATAATGTTTGATTAGGTTAGAAGTGAAGTGACAATTTTAATAAGATATTTTCTTTGTGCATAAACCCAATTTACTTTTTAGTATTGACAAAATTGTTAAATTATTAATAATTACATAATTTTGTCAATATTAAAGCATAAATTTGGTTTAGGCATAAATAGATGATTTCATTTTACCTTATTTTTAATTTTTTTTTCTTTTCTTAGCCAGGAAATGATTCAGGATGTACTGCTGTAGTTTCTTTGGTCACACGAGACCGTATAATAGTGGCCAATGCTGGTGACTCACGTGCTGTACTTAGTAGGAAAGGTGAAGCGGTCGATCTATCTGTTGATCATAAGCCAGAAGACCCAATCGAACTGAAGAGGATAACAGGAGCTGGTGGAAAAGTTACTGCTGACGGGAGGGTTAATGGTGGGCTCAATTTATCTAGAGCTTTAGGTAAATATGTAAATATATATATATTATTATAGAAATAATTTTATTAATTCTGAATCTATTATGTAAATTTCCCTAATTATTATTTGCAGTAGTTTTTAGAGCCTATCACTTGAATTTTTATAATATAATACTTTTATTGCATATTGTAGTATAGGGTGTTTTTTTAAGCCCGATAGAACTTGAAATTGTAAAAAATAACACAAAAAATTAAATTGTAATCAAAATTTTTTTTTTATTCGAAAGATCAATACGTGACATTAACATTTGAAAATGATTTCGGGCATATGGGCACCGCGGCTGTTCTTGACGAAGCGCATTCTGGACGTCCAATTTTGGGCCACTTTTTCGAGCACTGCTGGCCGTATGTCACGAATAACACGAACAATGCTGGCCTCCAAGGCGTCAATTGTTGCTGGTTTATCAGCATAAACCAGTGACTTCACGTAGCCCCACAGGAAATAATCGAGAGGTGTCAAATCGCACGACCATATGCGGCAATTTTGCTTATTAACAAACCCGTTAAGCCAAAAATGCGCCTCATCGCTGAACACAATTTTACAGAATGCGCTTCGTCAAGAACAGCCGCGGTGCCCATATGCCCGAAATCATTTTCAAATGTTAATGTCACGTATTGATCTTTCGAATAAAAAAAAAATTTTGATTACAATTTAATTTTTTGTGTTATTTTTTACAATTTCAAGTTCTATCGGGCTTAAAAAAACACCCTATATATAGTAAATCGTACCAGTAAGGGCAATTTATTTCATTATACACCATCTTATTTTAGCGTGAGCGGATAGTTCAAGAGCCTGGATGGGAAAAAAAAAACAGTTATTTCATCCCAAGTTTTAATACTATAATGAAAAATATATACAATTAAGCATTGAAATTGATGACTCTGCCAACCGTAGTTAGGGGCTATAATAAATGGCAATTGTTTTAAAATGTTAAAAAAAAAAAATTTTTTTCATTTGGAACTCCACATATTTAAAAGTTCTTACAACACTAAAATAGTTAATAGTACAGCATTTTAAGTAGAGTAAATTTGTTAAAATATAAGCCGTAGTAGAGCTGCTTATGTTCATTAGTTCCCGAGATACACTTTTTTGAAAAGCAACGTTTTATAATGAAAAATCAGTAGTAAGAGAATTTATTTTGGAAAAAATAGATCTCAGGAATCATTATATATTCAGATATCTGCCAACACTCAAGTTAAAGCTAGTTTAATGTAGTTTAAATTTTTTATTGTTTTGAAAAATCGTTTGATTTATGAAAAACTATGTCTCAGAAACTATTAGATGTATAGATATATATTAGGGGTCATCTTTTGGAGAAATTACTCTACTTTAAATTATATGCAATGAAGTTTTTTATTGTTGTACTTAACTAAGTTAAACAAAAGTTATGGATATGTAGCTCAGAATGAAAACTTAAGGAAAATGATAGGTTTTTCTGAAATAAACTAAACTCCAGGAGGCGTGTATCTTACATACTTCAATATTTACTTTTTAATGACATTTACTCAATCCTTTGTATAGTCTAGTTATAGAGTCAACTATTTTATGAAAGTAAATGACATAATTTTTTTTACTTAAAAGAAATCAAAAATGAAGTTTTTGTACCTTTAAAACAGTTGCTATTTCTTATTCTCCCTAACTGTTTAGCTTTCATTAAAGTAACGAAACATTGGGATAAAATAACTGTTTTTTTTTTTCTTTCTTTCCTTACATAATATATGGAAAGTTTGAGATTAAAACTGTAAATCCACCACAAAATATATGTAATAGTAAATTATCATTGGCTCTGTCCACTTCTGGTTCTGGAATAGCAGAGTGCTCCTCCAACTTGCTCAGATAATCATTGCAACGTTGCAAGGGTTGAGCATTTTCTATTTAAATGTAAATTTAAGTGGCATAGTGTAAAAAGCACTCAGTAGTCTTTTTGCTATGTTTTGTGTTTAATTTTATTGCTATGTGCTGCGTTTAAGATGTTACGGTTTAAGATCATTATATTCAATATAATGATTGTCCTTTTTAGGTATTGTTAACTACATTAAGTATTCAATAAATATATTCAATAGTATATTATTGACGATCATATTAGTTCTCACAAAATGTTTTTAAACTGTGACATTCAATGCAATTTAATAAGAGGAATTATTCTTTATAGGTGATCACATGTACAAGAAACGAAGTGATTTGTCAGCTGCTGAGCAGATGATTACTGCTCTTCCTGATGTCAAAGCTATGGATTTACGAGAAGGGGAAGATGAATTTGTCGTGCTTGCCTGCGATGGTATATGGAATTCTATGTCGAGCCAAGAAGTTGTTGATTTTGTTAGGCCACTTATTGCTAAAGGAGAAACTCTTTCTTCAATTTGTGAAAAGGTAAATTAATTTATCATAGTTTCATAATGTCACCAGATTATATTCCTTTTTATTATTTTTAGATGTAGGTATATTTGGTGTCGATAGCATTGAACCATTTGGTTTGGATAGCCTTATATATGTTCTAACACACTTTAGATTTATGGATTATTTCTTCCCTACTGCTTACGAAATTAAAAGCTTAAACAAAATACAGTAAAACCCTGCTTAGTCGGCAGTAAACATAAAATAAATAAATGAAATGTCGAGGAAACACTAAGTTCGGTACAACAAAACAAAATGACTGAATTAGTGAGTACTATTAGAAACTTAAAGATTTTTGTTTGCTTAAATCAAATCATTATCTAAAGAAATTTTTGTTGTATTAAATTGGTTTAATCAATTTATTATTATGAGGAGATATTCGGTGGTGTGGTCAGCAAAAAAAGTATACAAATAAACGAAAATTTATTTATTATTGTATTTTGTTTATTAGTGTATTGGTTTGCGGACCACACCCCGACCATGTGCTCATATTAATCTACAGTCAACTATTAATACCTAATTATAAATTTATTACTTACTGTTACTGGAAGATCTTTGATTGACTGTGGGTAATATAAAAAATGATTACGAGCCAATGTTTCGCCTCACTTTGCAGAGCTTACTGAATGGAGGTGATCACAAGAATACATACATACATTCATTCTTGTGTTTACTAATATGGGGCAAAACATAGGCTCAATATAAATAGTTTAATTACTATTTGACCGCACCTGGGCCATGTTCCTTTTATAAATTTATTATTAGTTTTATAATATATTACTGTACTTATTGCCTCTATAAATTTTGTATTGTATCTGATTGTTTATATATCAAAATCAAATCATTATACAAAACAATTGTTATCTAGTATCTTATCAAGTTGGTCTTATTTAATTTAACTTCATCATATATTAATATTATATGTGTATATATATATTTGTAAAGAAGTTTACCTTCAGGCTCTATAGCAAAAGAAGTTTATAGTCTTGAAGTGTATCTCTTGCACAAGATTATATATTTTAACTATATATCATGTTTTGTATTATATTTTAATTTTTACCTAATATATGAGTTAAATTAATATTCTATATATAAATGATTAACCATATTATTTCAAATTATGTAGAAGATAGTGGAGGGTGCGGTCAAAAGAAGACAATTTTGTTTTCTTTTGACTGCACCTTCTAAATAATTTTTTAATTAATAATTGCATAAGCGAGGTTCTACTGTATTTAATTTATTTCTGTAGCTTTTTAAATTATAAATATGTGGGAAAATATTAAGTGTATTCAAGGTCCTTTTGTTTTAATGCTATTTATTTATTTTTAATGTTTCATATGTGTGTGTAAATATATTCAAATGATTGAAATTATTTTTACAGCTGTTTGAGAATTGCCTAGCAGAAGACACACTTGGTGATGGAACCGGGTGTGATAATATGACCTGTGTTATTGTTCAGTTATTTCCAAGTGACAAAGTATCCTCCAAAAGAAAATGTGAGGAAACAGATAGCTCTTTAGAAGAGACAAAAAGAACGAAAATAGACACTGAATGTGAAAAAGCATAAACAGTCGTTAAAGTTTATATATTTTTCATATTTAAACTTAATTATCCCATTTTAATTTTTAACAAAAAGCTATAAAACAGCTCAACAGCTGATAATGTCCATTTGAAACCATGATACTAGTAATATTTTTCATAATGCCCGAACCGTGAAAAAAAAAAAAAGAAAAACATGATGCAATTTGGCATATTTCCTACTTAATAATAAGCATGGACAAAGTTCCATTTTTAATAGAATTATTAAATTATTTTCCATTGTAGAATATTATTGTGTTGTTTACATTTGTATTATTAAGTGGCTACTTTGTAAATAATCTTCCGCCTTTTTTTTTCTTATGGGGATTATTACAATGTAATTTTTTTTTCTTTTCTTTTCGAAATGCAACAGAGAATGTTCAAAATGTTCCTATCGGATTAGGTCTTGACAAGTTTTAATTTTGTGATTGCCTGTTGCTTAAAGAATAAAATTCCCTCCCTCTTCTTTAAGTAGTGTTTGTAAATTATAGTATTTTGTATATTTATGTGGTTTGCTGATACAGTGAAGTTTAATGAATGATTCTTTTCTTTTTTTTTTCACTTAATTTATATATTTCTCATTGATTGTTTGAAGCAGTGTATGTTCGATAAATAAATAAATAAGATCTCTGCTTATATATATACAGTTTTAAAAAAAATGTATCTTAACCAAGTAGAAGATTACTTAACTTGATTAAAAAAAAATTGTCAATAGTGCCAGTTAAGATAACTTAGTGATGAATATGTTTAGTTACATAATTTAAGAATTTACCTCACAGGTGGATTTCTTTTTTAATAAAAAAAAATATATGAACTAACCTATTTAACCCATTCCATGCTAGCTCGACTAAACAGTTAATTATTTCACTATTAGGTTTAATAGTTGATTTGATTTTACAAATGATTTTTATTGATCTTCAGTTTCTTCATTAATACATAACCAACATGGTGTTAACTTATTAAACACCTTCCTTCCAATTTATTGAATTATAGATGTTCGCATAGAATGGGTTTAAATACTTAATACTTTCCTTAACTGTGAAAATTATTTTATAAGTAGATTTTAAAACAATAAAATGTCTCAACATTTTTTACATAAAGATTATTAGATGTACACAAATAAATGATGTGCATTTATCTGATTAATATAGTTTTTATAATATAGGGCACAAACTTTGTACCTGATAATCAAATGTGGAGGGCATTATAGCCAGCCTAGATTATTTTAATATTATTTTCTCATTTAACGGCATGCAACTGTCCAATTTCCATTATTTAATTTTTAATAATTTGGATTTTGTTTATTAAACTTTTATATAATTTTAATTGTGATTGTTTCCTTTTATAAAATATTTCTTAAGACTAAATTATGAAGTGAAATTCCAATCGATTGTAAATATATGGAAAAATTTCTACTACATGTAATTCAATATTAGAGAATTATTTTTGTATCTGAAATAAAAGTTACTGTGAACATGCCAATTGTATCTATTTCTTATTTCATGAAACAAGAATGAGTTTTTTTATTTATTTATTTTTTACATTAAATGTTTTTAGTTGATTTCTGTTGCTAAATACAACATGAAACCTGTCAGTAATGGGCGAATATATACATTCAAGAGGGCTGTCTGCTGTGAAGATGTATCAGAGTGCTTCTTACAATATGAATATAAACATCCATTTATCAAAACAATTTTTTTTTATTTGAATGAACAAAGTTTCTTGATTCATTTTTGTGTTCTCTTTATACACATAATATTACTAGCATTTAATATATATGTATAAACATGTTAAAGAAAAAATATAAGAGATTTCCCATAAAAACCACTGAGAGGCCTAGGAGAATGAAATGTAAACATTTTTTCGGAAATTACACTCATCCTAAATCCTATTCAAAAGAATTTTTCCATTTAACTCTTCAGAATTATACTTTATAAATACATTAATAAAACAGTTGCGATTTTACTTAGATTTATCACATATGTGTAAGATTGCAAAAATGTTATTAATTCATTTATACATATTTAAATTTATGTTTTACATATCCATACCGAACCTTTAAATACAGTTTTCTCGATTTTCAAAATTTAAAGGAGATAAATTTATTTAAATGAAAAGTATGAAAAATAATTAAGGGTACAATATTCATACTACTGGCAACTTCAAATCAAGCTTCTCTCCGTAGATATATGATTCCAAACAGGACTCAGTGGATCCCAGCACTTCTCAAGTTGTAACTAGAGAATCTAATTGAGTTGTCATATTTTATTAAAAAAACTTAACGTTATTTCAACCTATGACCCTCTTGCTAGAATGGTTACCCCCAACTTAATTGGTACCAATTCTTTTTCAATAGTGTTTGAGAATGGAGATTATTAATATCGTTTTGAAAACTTATAGGTAATAGGTTGAGAATATATATAGGTATTCCTTTAATGTTATTGGTAATGATAATTGTTAGAATTTGTAATTGGAAGGATTAAATATGTTGAGCAGACTGGCCATACAGAGATTGGCTTTCAAGGGGCACAAAAATCTGCAGACTGGTTTCCTATGAAGGATATAGGTGCGCGCCTGAGCAATGTTCCTTTAAATAGGAAGTGAATTGGCAGGAGTTGCTTGTGCTACTGGAGAGACTCCAGGAGAGGGGGTTGGTGAGGCCTTGAACCTAGGAAAGATGTTGCAGGAGGACTCCATAGAGAAGTGGAATGGGCTGTTTGTAGCTGAGCGGGTTAAAGCGCCAACTTTGACTGGCTCATGACTACGCAGGTTGGAATTTGGTCTGGGGGGTCAACTTTTTTTTATTTCTGTGGCAGTCTCACAAAATGAAAACTTGACCCTCTACCTTAGTGAGAATATGGACCCCATAAATGACCAGGAAGGGGGCCATAAAAAAAAGAGTAGAATGGATGGTAGGTAGGAAGCAAGAAGGGCGCTACTCTGTGGAAGATCCCCATGCAAGATTGAAGGCTAAGGGGGTCCTCCTAGATTATTGGGTCTCACAGATCCTAACAGGACATGGAGGGTTCCGGGGAAAGCTGCAGAATTTCCGAAAGAATATCAACCCCCAGAGCCCCACCTGTCGAGTCCCTGAAACAGCAGAACATGTAGTTGATTGCATAGCCATGGAAAGAGGTCAAATTATGTTGTCGAAAAAAAGGGATCTTTGCCCTCACTAAGTCGGACTTCCCACCTCTGATAAAAGAGGTCTGGGACCAGGCTGGCAAACAGATGTTAGTACCCAGACAGATGCAGCCCCATCAGCAAGGTGCTCAACCGAGTGTTGGGCTGCACCACAGTTCCTGTTTTAAACTTTTTATGTTCCCATAACAATTAAATCTATCTGGGATAGATAATTAATTTTAAAATAAATATAAGAAGATGGTCAGGGTTGTGGTCAAAGAAAGAACTCAAAAAAACCTCTTTCTTTTCAGCTGAACAATGGTGTAAGCATAGAAAACAATCCCATATTTTTGCCAATGTAAACATTCCCAGACCTGCAGCCTGTCCTGTGTATTGATTATAGATAGACTAATTATCTTCACATGGCTGATCGGTTAATTTGAGTTTTTGATTAATTTCACTTGCATTTTGTTTTTACCCCATGTCATTACTTCCAAAAAATAAACGATTTATTTTTGAATATATATGTATATATAGTTGACCGTAAAAATTTAAATATAAGAAGATGGTCAGGGTTGCGGTCAAAGAAAGAACAAATAGTTTAAAACTATTTTAATGTCCAACGTTTCGCCCCACTTTGCAGGGCTGTTCAAAGTGAAAGGTTGAACTCCTCCACGCTTCCGCTTTATTGTCGCCTTCTGTTCTACCTGTCGCTTTGAACAGCCCTGATGAAGCCCTGCAAAGTGGGGCGAAACGGCGGACATTAAAATAGTTTTAAACTATTTGTTTGTCTTTTGACCGCAACCCTGACCATCTTCTTATATTTAAATTTTTACGGTCAACTATATATACATATTCAAAAATAAATCGTTTATTTTTTGGAAGTAATGACATGGGGTAAAAACAAAATGCAAGTGAAATTAATCAAAAACTCAAATTAACCGATCAGCCATGTGAAGATAATTAGTCTATCTATAGTCAATACACAGGACAGGCTGCAGGTCTGGGAATGTTTACATTGGCAAAAATATTTAATGGGATTGTTTTCTATGTTTACACCATTGTTCAGCTGAAAAGAAAGAGGTTTTTTTGAGTTTTAAGGATGCCATTTTAGAAATTCTAGATAGTCTACCATAAGTTGCTTCGAAAGTACCTAAAATAGTAAGCATATGCAGGTTCAGAAGATGCAAAGGACATGGTCCGAGATACTACCCTAAAGAATCCTAAGCTGTAGTGGATAGTAGTAGGTATATTCTCAGTCTCAGTAAATCTGGAAAGAAAACTTAAAGAGGGGTCAGGAATATCATTAGAGATAATTAGATTTCCAGCTCGAAAAGTAATGTAGTACTAAATCGAGCAACAGTACTACCTGCTTACTGTCTTATTGTTACTTTGGATTGATAAAGACTGTCGACTATTTTCCAAACAATCCATAGTTGATACGCACTTATCATGCGGTCCTCACCAAGGCCCTGTTGCATAATGAAAGCTAATATAGTTTTAGTTCATAGTACAAGTGTAGAAACTAGTCTGATACTAATTCTAATACTTATTTTTTTCATGATAGGGATAACTATTAGTGATATTACAGGAATTAAAAAATACTAAAGTACAAGTTACTATTGTACAAGTCAGTGTAATTGAATTAAGATAAATCTACAAGACTAATAGTATTAGTTTGTACTTTATTATGAAACAGGGCCCAGGACGGCCCTCATCCACCAATTCAGATTTACGTTAATCTTTCGTTAGAAAAATACAATTTAATGTACTCTGCGAATTTTATTTACTTTGAACTTATTTATTTTATTTTTTTCTCAAATATGGAAATATTCTATATTTTAAAAAATGACCTTCTTGTCATTAAAGAGAAAAAAAAAATCTGTTGACGAGTGCTGACTTTTCTTTGGAGAATGAAAAATTAAAACGACTTGAAAGAAAAAAAATTGTTTAACTTCTAAAAAAATATAATTTTTTATTACCAGCTAATTTATAATAAATTACAACTCCTAATTTTCAAGCTTTCAAAAAACTGTGACATTTTAAGACGCTAAAAGTCTGAAAATTAAAAAGCTGTAAGTGATGTGAAAAAATTATTTTTTCTCGATTTTCTTAATCGTCTCTACAATCCAGGGCAGTATTTACAGTCAGAAATATATAATAACAATTATATATATATGGACTTCCAGACGTGGTGACGATGTTTGAAGCTACCACTTTTTTGGTAGAAAATATATGTTTTTAAAATAACTCGCATGATAAACAGTGATCTTCCAATAATTTAATTGATGGTAGAAATATATATAATAATTTTTTTTTATCACGTTTTAAATAAATAAAATCCATACAAAGAGTGATTTATATTTACAATTTTTTCACTTATAAATGAACAATTTTAACAAATTAAATCGCCACTTATCATTAACTAGGGAGCTAAAAGAATACAATTTTTTTTAAAAATTTTTAAACCTTTAAACTGTCAAATTTCCAATAAAATACGTTATAAAAATTAAATACATAAAAATAGTTATGTATATTCATATTTTTTAATTTTTCTGTAATTAGAACTTTTTAGTAATCCCAAAAATCGACTACAGCAATTAGTTTCGATTCCTGAGATTACAATGATTACACTATATTAATGCATTTTTATTTTATAACGGCAATAATGTTCCTTGGTCACTTGTTATTGATCAATTAATTGTTGTTATAAAATTAAAATGTATTAATTATGCAAATAATTTGAAAATATTAAGTAAGAACAATATAGTTTAAAATAAAATACTCATTTATTTATCGATTGTTCTTCTATTTCAATCAGAAACTAAAAAAATGTAGATATACTGTTTTTAAAACAAATCCGTGAATTATATTATGCTGAAGAGGGGGGACACAGTATCCCCATAACCATTATTTCTTGCTTTGCTGTTAAAAGGATACTATTATATTTTTTAATCACAAACGGGTTTCTTTTACAATCGTATTTGTATGTATTAACATCTTGAAGTTAATGAATTTATTCCATAGACTGGTTAAGTGATTATTAATAACAAAATTTACTTTCATCTGTAGGTCAGATGGTTTTCAAATTGGTAAACCTCTTGAAGGTATGATTTTTCAAATTTATTTCGTAAATGCAGTAATCTCGTCTTTCTGCACAAGAATATTTATCTTAGGCCCTTGATTAGTTTATGTAAAGTATTGATTTTTTGAAGAATGGTACAATATGCGCAAGTTTAGGAGGGAATTTTTCGTCTTAAAACAAGTTTGCTTCTTCTCTGGTATTATCAAACAGAAATATTTGCGGTTGTTTTGTCGCCTCATAGCCATCAAACGCGAGACTGATAAGGCTTGGCTAAAGTGTTGATGGTTCTCTAGCATTCGTATTGTAGTTGATATTACACAGAACCACTTCGCTAATTGATCTTTTTCGACACCGAATTTGATTTATTTTTAGTTTTCGAAAATGATTTTTGGGTAACAACTGCCCGACGATCCTCTTCTCCCAAGGAGTTTCCACAGGAAACCATTGCTATAAGAGTTTAGGTTCTTTAAATCTTTAATTTTCTATGCATATGCTACATTTTATTTCTTTTACTATTATTAGAATTAATATTACTTTCAAATAACTAATTATTTTTACATCTTAATTATTACTAATATATTTGCTCTCATCATCAAGTTTATAAAACCATACTAATAGAAATATATTGAAGATCGAACATTGGTGTACATAGGAAAACACCATGTTTTTTTGAGGGGGGAGGAAAAAGAAAAATCCCTTAAATTTTTGCTACTTAGGTTCCTTCATCCGCACCAGAGATAGAAATATTGCAAAGAAAAATTATCACGAACCACAAAAGGAGACATGCCTTAATCTCTATCCCCACCGAACTTTTGTCAATTCAGCAGTCGATTTATCTGAATTGCGAACACCTCAAAGATATGGTACATCTACCGAGCATTCCTTAATAACATCTTAATATTCATCAATCAAAACTTATAACTGAGTTCAGTTCTACATAAAAGAAATGAGCCATTCACTGAACTACTTCGCATTTATTTATGGGTACGTTACAGATAAACGTCGACGCCAATTTATAATATATTTTCGTTTCTTTTCGAAAATGACATTTTGGAAACAACTTCGCAACCCCCTGGCAATAACACCACAAGTTGGAAAACACCGACTTTAGTATTTAATGTGTTACTGTAATAAACTTAAAAAATATATAAATGTTTTTAAACAAAAACTAAGGTGCTTTAATTTTTGATAGTGTTATTTTTTATCAAAAAATGTTTTCAATATTTACCAAGCCTTAACTTACTCATGAACTGTAAATTGCACATTGCCAACATTTTGAATAATTCAAGATCCCTGAATAAAAAATAATCGAACTATTTCACTACTATTTTTGGTTACTTTAATGAAAACTATACTTAATATTTAACATTGATTACTCTGCCAACTATAATTAAAGGGAATAAAAAAGTGGTGACGGTTTTAAAAGTGACAAAATTTTTCATTCGGAGCTCTATCCCTTAAAACTACCTACCATACTTAAAAAACTTGATTTCAATAACAATTGAAAAACTTGATAAAGTAGTGTAAATTTGCTAAAATATATGCCCTAACAGATCTTTTTGTGTTCACTTGTTCTATTTAATATTTATTGGCAACATTCAGTAACGAATAATTAATATTTTGTGAATTATGGGAAATATGATAGAAACTAATACTCGTACAATAGTCATTAACCTACAACTACAAACAAATGTACAATGAAGTAGTTTATAATATTCACTTTGATAGGAGCAGCAGTTACCGTGATATTTATCGAAATAAATTCACAAAATGCTGATTTATAGTTATTCCGATAAAACGTTTGGTTTAGAACTCTAATTATATAAAACTATAATGGACGTAAATAATTCTATCAGGGCTTATATTTTATGATATTTACTCTACCTTAAATAATGTGCTATATATTTTTTTTAACATTGTAGATAGGTTTAAGGATATGGATCTCTGAATGAAAAATGAGAGAAACGTTTGGTTTTTTTTGGAATAAGATTAAGTTCTGGAGCCGGGGTACCTTCAATGTTTAATTTTAGTTACATTAACTGTACTATTTGTATAGCTTACGTAAAAATTGAAGGAATTTTTTTTCAGGAAATGAAGTATATTTTTTTTACTTAAAAAGAACTCAGGAATAATTGTTTGTAGCTTCTAGAACATCCGCCATTTTCTATTCTCCCTGACTATATTTGACAGAGTCATTATTTTCACATACAGTTTTGACTAAACTGTAAGTAGTTTTCATTAAAGTAATTATAAATTGGGGTAAAATATACTTTTTTTCTCTTTTCGAGTTATTGGACTAAAAGGTTTCTGTAGCTGATTCAGTTTCTCAATTTCCTCTCCTTTTCTTAAAGATACTAAGGTAAATGGATGGTAAAAATAATAAAAATAAATAATAACAATGCTTATTGAATTTAATTGTCGTTTATAGAACATATTAAAACATTCAATAGTAAAAAAAAAATATATATAGATATATATTTCAGAAAATAAATTAGTGATTTAACAGAAGTCTATCCAAGATTTCTTGTTGCTCACTTTCAGTTTTCAGCAGAGATTGATGTTGAATTCGCAACCTTTCAAGTTCTGTAGATTTCTCTAATATTAGTGCCTGAAAATGAAACGAATTTTTATGTAATAAACTTATTATAAAATTATCAAGCTAATAAACTAAAACAAAAAAAGTGAATAAGAGTAAAAAAAAAAAAATGTCTGCCAAGTACTATAGGCCAATATAACTCACTCACTATTTTTATTTTTTAATTTTTTTCTATATTCTCTAGCGTTCATTTATTTTATGGAAATTTCTGAATAAACCTGTATTTATGTTCTTGGTAGACTGTATCGACGCTCATTTCATTTCCTTTACTGTATGTATTTTGTTAAATATGTTATTTCGCGATAGTTGTAAACGGAGTTAAGAGGAGAAGAATGGTTTGGGCGGCCAAAGATCTACAAGGATCAGAGACAACCGAAAAAAAAATAAGTCTGAGAAATATAAACCTTGATGCAAATAAAATCAAGGCAAAAAGCAACTTATCTTGGACTGTCTGAGGGAGAATCGAATAATAGCCTACTTATTGTGGCTTAGTGAAAAAATAAATAAATAAAACTTTACTTTTATAGATATTGTTCGTTGTATCACTTTTGTTTTCCGGTTTTAATGCGGTAACTTGGTTTGCTATTGAAGAAGCAGTAAATTTTCTCAATTAGTTAGTATATTAGTTACATGCTAATTTTTGGTAAATCTAAGCAGTAATTTATTATAAAATCGCTTGAGGAGTGAAAATCAATTTATAAGTCCAAACAGAATAAGAAAGGATCCTAGTAAACAATTAGAAAATCGTTTAAATAGCGAAAGTTCATTCTCAACCGAGAGCAAAAAATCGGAAAACTTTTACATTGATTTCTAAAAATTTAGTGATTTTTAATGATTTGTCGAAGAAATCAGAGTTATTTGATAAGAAAAAAATATACATGAATTTTAAAAATTAAGTCATGATTTAACTTTTTCCCTAACGAAAAATAATTTTCAAATTCAATCCCTGTTTAAAAATAATTAAATTATTTAAAATAATTAATGATTAAGTCCGAATAATCGATAGAGTGATCGAAAGATGTTAACCACTAAAATGCCTATCGCCCAATAACGGTCTTATAATTGTTCAAGGCTCTTTTCAAATTAACAATTGAACTCATTCCGGTGATTCTGATTTATTGGATCGATACTATTTCTGTTCAATTATTTATGATTAAGAAAAGAATAGTAAGTATGTAATGAAAATGCGAATAAGATACATAGAAAAAGTAAATAAATATATGAGCAAAAAACAATATTGAAATGGTTTGAGACCGCAATAATAAACCACTATTATTATAATGAGGTGAAGATAGTTGACCGTAGATATATAGGAGATGGTCGGGAGGGGGGGGGGGCGGTCAGCAGAAAAAACACAAATAGACAAAAAGATTATTTATTTGTGCCGACGTTTTTGTGATTTTCATCAGGGATATAAAAACAAAAAGAGATAACAACCGTCAATCAGAGAAAGAATAAAAATAAAATAAATAATAGACAAACAAACATGGAAGTAAACATAACAATGAAATGAAAATATAAACTAGTAGCTTAATAACTATGGAATTAGACAGTAGTAGATTGATAACATTATTATCTATATACATATAAATGTGCGTAATAAATTAATGATACAATGGATAAGAAAGTTATATTGATGAGTAAAAATTTGTTTAATTAAATATTTATATTATGATTTAAACAAATTTTAAAAATTATTTACTCATCAATATAACTTTCTTACCCATTCTATCATTTATTTATCACTCAAACTTAAAATTACGATTTAAACAATTTTTTACTCATCAAAATGACTTTCCTATCCACTGTATCATTTATTTATTATTCAAATTTAAAATTATAAAAATTAAAATTATGATTTAAAAATTTTTTTACTCATCAATACAACTTTCTTACCTACTGTATCATTTATTTATAACTCAAATTTAAAATTATAAAAATTAAAATTATATTTCAACAATTTTTTACTCATCAATATGACTTTCCTACCCACTGTATCAATTATTTATTACTCAAATTTAAAATTATAAAAATTAAAATTATGATTTAAAAATTTGTTTACTTATCAATATAACTTTCTTACCTACTGTATCATTTATTTATTACTTCCATTTGTAAGTATATAGATAATAATGTTATCAATCTACTACTGTCTAATTCCATGGTTATTAACCAACCAGTTTAAATTTTCATTTCATTGCTATGTATATTTCCAAATTTGTTGGTCTATTATTTATTTTATTTTGATTTTTTCTCTGAATGGTGTTATCTTTTTTTTTT
Organism: Halyomorpha halys; assembly: GCF_000696795.3. Classification (NCBI taxonomy): domain Eukaryota; kingdom Metazoa; phylum Arthropoda; class Insecta; order Hemiptera; family Pentatomidae; genus Halyomorpha; species Halyomorpha halys. The sequence continues at coordinate 194,394 of NW_027114507.1, read as the reverse complement.
TTTTTTTATACAGCTCTGATAAAGACCTAAAATCAGTGCGAAAAGTCGGCACGAATAAATAATCTTTTGTTTGTTTCTTCTCCTCTTACTATTATTAAAATTTTTACTTTTCCTGTCCTAATTATTATATATATATATATGAGTTTCTGACGTAAGTACATGTCTATAGGTTCCCTGAAACCAAGTAACCTGGTCCCCCAAAATGGTCACTGTGTGAGGAGCCTAACTCAAAAACGAAAAGTCTTAGGAAACTAAAATTGCATATTTAATATTAGTATATACCTGGGATGTGACAGTGACGTTTTGCTAAATTCGACAGACCGGGAGTGTTACTTTATAGAATCGATTTTTCACATTTTTTTCGATTTTCCGGCTTTAACGATTTCGATTAAACTCAGTGAACCGTTGTGAAATTTATAATTTTTAGTTTTTTTCAGATAGTTTATATCCTCATTGAAACAGTCTAACGAGGTGTAAAGGCCGAATATTAAAAAAAAATCTTCCTCTTATGTACTTTTAATTTTGTTTATACAATACAAAGAATTTTATGAAGAAATTAAGAAAAAAAAAAGAAAAACAGAGGCATGAAAGGGTGCTGAAAAGCCGAGACTACCCGAACTTTCTCGATTGCATTTCGACTTGGTTATCTTTGTTTAACTATCGTATTCTTATCAGGAACAGATTATATATTCATTAGATTGTCTTTATTAGCTATTATATACTGTTTACCATCAGGCTATAATTAATACATGGCACATGCTGAAGTGCAAATCCCGTTAGCATGATTCAGGGAAGTAATTTCAATTTCCTTATTTAAATAAATTTGGTTTTGACAATAGAAAAATTAAAAAAAAACCTACACAATAAAAATAAATTATGTATAATAAAAACCTGAACAACTAATGCACTTGTACAAAAATAAAATAAAGTACAATATATACAATAAATAAGTTTTGTAAAATTCACTTAACTTAGTGATGTCTTTTTGTCTCTTATTTTATCTATCAACGGGTTGTTGGAGATGGAAGTAAGTTAGAAAAAGTTTTGTGTAAGTGGAGTAATCTTTAACATAGAACTATTTGTAAGACATGCTTGAAATTTTGGTGTACCGAGGATAGTTTCTTTACAATCCTCAAACCTGTGTTTTATATGACCTCATGCATTGTTCCAGACAAGAGCAGAATATGTTATTATATACAGGCGTACTCAGCGGGTGGGGGGAGGAGCAGAGGGCAGCTGTCCCCCTTTTTTTATAATTTTTTTTTTCAAGAAATACTGGTTGTAATAAGTAATAATTGTGACAATTATATATAATGTTCTTAAAATATTGGTTTCATTCGCCTTTTCCGTGTTAAAATGTCAAAACCTGATTGACTATGGCTTACCAATCTAATTTTGATCCTGGGCGTGCCCTTGTGTCATAACTGTATAGGATTAATTTGTTTTTTACTGATAATTTTATATTACATTATTATTGTTATAGAAAATCCAGCATAAGAAATATCTTATATTTATCTTATATAGGCAAGTCAGGGTCAGCGATACCGTTAAATGTCTCTGTATCGCACATACCTTTTTCCTTATATGTCGCCCTTCACGCATTCTCTCAACTCCATAACATTCGAGGCTGATATCCTTGTTACAGGGTGGAGTTCTGTTTAATTATTTTTTAAAAATTGATATATAGCGTATATAAATATTTTTCTTACCTTCCCTCACCGGTTCAAATAACATTTTTGTCACTGTTAAATCAACTTTTTTGGAACCAAATTAACTCCTATAGCAGCCTTATTAGTTTTTATTTTATTATTAAGCTTCCTCATTAATAAAAATAGGGAAACTTTGAATAGTTGCAGAAATAAATAAAAGTTTATTTTATAAGAATCAACAATTTTTACTGGAATTATTCATTTTAGAAATCGGGAAACCAATTGGGTTTCGAATCTTGTCTTGTCTTCGATATCGAACCCTTAGTCAGATTTTGATTACATTCATAACGATTGTGCGTTTTTTTCGCTTTCACAAAAAATCTTTTTTTGCAAGAAATTTTACCTCCTTCATTAATTCTTTCAATGTTTATCTCCTAAAAAGTTTTGGTTTTCGAGTTATTAACAGAAAATCTAATCCGTGTTTAAGTCACTTATGAGGAATTCGCTCTTTATTTCATAGCGCTCTATCGCCTTAAAGGTCAATCGCAGAGAAAAATCTTGTAGAAAGTTTCGTTGACTTAAATTTAGTAAAGAAATATTTTTTCGAAAAATATTGAGTTAGTTTTTGAGATATAGGTTAAAAAAAACGTTTTTTTAAATAAAAAAAATAACGTTCCAAAACAAATATCTGTCAGCAAACCTCAGATTCGTATTCAAAAACACAAAACACTAGAGAGGGGCCAAACTTCACAACAAATTTCCCCTATTTTCCTATATCATAACCAGTGGTTCCCAACCAAAATAATTTAGGGATTAAAAAATTAAATTTTCGACTTACCCAAATATTTTGATAATAATAATTTGTATCCACCATATTACAAAATATACTTCCTTATCGGATAACTTTATTTGTATCAAATGTTAATGTAGGTGTTTCGCCATTTTTCTATTTATACTGAAAGGTTTCCGCCGCCAAAAAAAGTTTCGGTACCACTAGACTATAAATGTATTTTCCTTAGTACAACTATATTTCAAAAAAGGTTTGTCTCATTTGGCCCAAATGTGGAGGAAAGTTGAAGATTAGAGTACAGTGGCTTTAGTCAATTTTTTCAAGGTTCGTTAATTTGTTTCGCTTACGCACGTGTAAGCGTATTTACCTCAGCAGATTGTAGTTAAAAAATGGCTCGTCAAAATTGAAGGATTTCTCAAGTTCTATTCTCTGCTTTTGCTTGTGTTTGTGAAAATTATATTTATTTAACAAAGTTTTCCTACCTCAATACCGAGGAAACAAGTACAAAAGATAGAGATAATGAGGGAGCTATACTGACCAATGAATGTAGCAGAGGTTTTTTGCTCATCACATCTTTTCATAAATGCTAGATTATTGATGTTTTATAAAGATTGTTTTTTTTCCTCGAGATATCAGAAAAATATGGAGTAACCCTAAAGATCTAAATTACAACCTAAATTAGACCCAACCTGGAGTTGTTGCTCTTCAGCCTCGCGTTGTTTTGTCATCGACTTCACCAGATTCCTGGCTCCTATGCCTTTCATTTTCTCTCTCTCGACGTCTTTGGCTAAAGAATCTATTAGCTTGATAAAACCATCAGCAATGTTTTTAAACGAATCGATACCTGAAATTCAAATTAATTATTAAAACCCGAGCGGGTACATAATCAAAGCAAACATTCCAATATCATGCTACTTATCTCAAGTTTCAATAGGTTCACTACTTTTGAATTTAACATTACCAAGCTAACGCCTGTTGAACAGATTCGATACTAAAGACTCCATCTTGACAAGAGACTTACTTGGAATCCACACACAACACTGAAACGTCAAGAAACTGCTCGTAGATTCCGATTGCTACAACACTTACTTGACAAACGCTCTAAACTTCCCATTCACTACAAAAAATTAGTATACACTACGATAATCAGACCAATTTGGACATATGGAATTGAGCTCTGGGGCTCTACCAAACCATCAAATTCCTCCCGCATCCAATCCTTACAATCTAAAATCCTACGTAAAATCCTTGATGCTCCTTATTACATTACAAATAAACTCATTCACAAAGACCTTAACATCCCATTCGTTGCAGATTTGGCTCAAAACAGATATGCGCCTTTTTATTCCAAACTCTTTAACCATCCTAACCCATTAATTCTTAATTTTTCATCCTTAACAATCCCTGATAATCCTCCGAGGTGTCTGAAAAGAAGATAGCCCGGGACCTTCTAATTTAAATTAATGCTTGAAGTACCACCAATGGGTGGTTCCTTCCCAAGATTTTCACGTGTATATGAAACATATTTATATATTGTATTATTATTTGTAAAGTTGTAAATCACATTAAATAAATAAAAAAAAACATTACCAAGGTGCACTTTAATCAGCACTGAGTCCGACTAGTCCGCCGAGCTTTTTAAAAGTAAATAAAATAGTATGTAATAGATATTATATACTATTTAAACTTTTTTTCTTTATTTAAGGCTTGAGCTGTTTTTATTGAAGAGTTATGATATAATCTGCCATAATTAACGGCAGTATAAGTATAAAGTTTTAAGTTCCATTTATACCATATATACAGAAAAAATGTAGAATGAAAGATAAAGAAAAACAAAATGTAAATGATAACTATAGTACTCACATTATTAAATAATAATAATAATAATCAAATACAATAAATTAAAAAAAAAAATGATTTGTTTGGACAAAGACATTGATATAATAAAATAAAACTGATAAAATAATATTGAAATAATATATATACATGATAAAGAACATTAAATTTAGAGTAAACTAAAATAAATACACATTAGCACATATATATGCTTTTGGTCAAGACAGTATTTTTTTTTTCTAGCTCTCGGTTTATTTGTTTTTCCACACGAATTTCGGATATTATTCAGTACTAAATAGCTGAACTTGTTCATGCACCCATTATGAATATGAAGCAGACAAGTATAAGCCAAATTTAACCACGAGACAGATCTACGAATAGCATCATGACTTAAAATAATCACATCTCATTAATTGTTGCGCTGGGCGGATAGTAAGGTAGGCGAAGCAAAAAGAACTTGGCGAATCAGAAATCGGAATGTGGCTATTATAGATTCAAGATTTTCATGTTCTGAATGTCAATTTTGTACAATTCGGGTAAAAATAATAATTTTATACTTTATCACATCGAGCAAATACTATTTTCTTTAACCTGATCATCATACGTACTTTAATTATGAATAGATTTTGTTAAAAAGGGTTGAAATAGAACTAAAACACCAGCACAGATTGTTCTAGTAGCATAAATTAAAAGGTAAAGCTTTTCTTTTTTTTTTTTAATTTATACTTTATTAAGTATTTTTGAAAATTTGGGATGCACTTCGTTATCGTGTTTTACTCCTCACTGAACACAATGTATTCGCACCGATATTTGGGATGTGCTTTCAGTTTTGCAGAGCCCAAACGAAACAATATAAGGAGGGAGAACTTCTCAGTCTTATTTCCTATATCACATGTGAGCGCCTCTCTGCGAAAAATGCTTGGGAATTCCAGGTAGATTAATTAATCATGCAGCTAAAGGACTATTCATGCCCAGAGCATATCATTAGTGAAGGACCTTGGATCAGGCATTAGATTATTGACCGTGCAGTTAATTATGGGCTAGTGTTCAGCTTTCTTACACCTATGGGTATATAGAAATAATAGCAACTTTTAGCAGACCCTTCAAAACTAATGAAGATAATAATATAATTAATAATAATAAAAACTTTCTATTGTTTCGTTAATTAAGTGTAAAGTTGTCTAATTTAATTCACTTAGGGGACTAAGTTTATTTATTTTTCCCGAGCGCATAAGTATAAATACTCGATACAAATTCCAGCTAGAAAATACTTTTTTTTAAATTCAATATAAAAAACGGGGCTAAGTTAATTTATTTTTCCTGAGCTCATAAATATAAATACTCGATGAAAATTCCAGCTAGAAAACACATTTTT
>NW_027114507.1:187491-187893 GCF_000696795.3 Halyomorpha halys | reverse complement strand
ACACATTTTTTTAATTCAATATAAAAAACGGGGCTAAGTTTATTTATTTTCCCTGAGCTCATAAATATAAATACAGGATAAAAATTGCAGTTAGAAAACACTTTTTTTTTTTTTTAATTCAATATAAAAAAAACGGGGTTAGTTAATTTATTTTTCCTGAGCTCACAAATATAAATACAGGATAAAAATTGCAGTTAGAAAACGCTTTTTTTTTTTTTTAATTCAATATAAAAAAAACCGGGTTAGTTAATTTATTTTTCCTGAGCTCACAAATATAAATACAGGATAAAAATTGCAGTTAGAAAACACTTTTTTTTTTTTTAATTCAATATAAAAAAAACGGGGTTAGTTAATTTATTTTTCCTGAGCTCATAAATATAAATACTCGATGCAAATTCCAGC
>NW_027114507.1:184477-186839 GCF_000696795.3 Halyomorpha halys | reverse complement strand
GGGCTAAGTTTATTTATTTTCCCTGAGCTCACAAATATAAATACTCGATGCAAATTCCAGCCAGAAAATACTTTTTTTAAAAATTCAATATAAAAAAAAACGGGGTTAGTTAATTTATTTTTCCTGAGCTCATAAGTATAAATACTCGATGCAAATTCTAGCTAGAAAACACTTTTTTTAAAATTAAATATAGAAGAAAACGGGGCTAAGTTTATTTATTTTTCCTTAGCTCAAAAATATAAATACTCGGTTCAAATTCCGGCTATAAAACATTTTTTTTTTAATAAAAGGAAGATTGTCCGTTTTTTTTAAAAATTCAATATAATAAAAACCTTAAACAGAACCCAAATATAAAATTTTAAAATACTAAATCATGATTTTAGTAATTAAGCTGTAGAGGTACTGAGTTATTTATGAGTAAACATAAAATTCTTACGAAACAATAAATATAAATAGTTCGGTATCTTTCATAGTCCTCAAAATAGTGATTTTTACTTTAAATTATCCTTTTTTTCTTATTCCTGTATGCTTGCAGATATTATTATAGAAATTATAGGGTTTGAAGTTTATTCTCAATCAGAATATTTTGCTTAAAGATGCCATTAACTGAAATTTGAAATATACAATATTAAACAACAGCAATGCATGCGATTTCTTAATTTTTCAGATTAACTATAGCAACAAAAAAGATATCCTTTAGTGTATAATTGTTATTTTCAGATAGCATTTATACTTATTTAATTAATCTGAACATATCTTTTTCAGTAATTATATTTCAATGTATATGTAACATTAGATTTTATAATAAAAGTTAATCATTAAGTTCACTGTTGTTGAGCTCGTTAATCTTTTGATTAGATGGAAAGATTTTTTTAATCTCGTATACAGAAGAAACATTTCGTGTGTATGCAGAGAAGAGGCCTGAATTTATAGTTTAAATTTCTTTGAAATGCAATCTTCTGTTGTGGATCAGAGAGGGTGTTTTATAACAAAAGAACAGCTATTGCACTAATGGACGTTATCAGCTAACAACGAAAAAAGGTTCAGTTTATTCATAATTATATTTAGTATATTTAAAGTATTTAGGCCACAAATAAACATTTTAATTACAAATCAAATAATAAAACCTATTTTCTACATCCTCCTGCGACTGTACACTCAGTGGGGTCGCCGGCGGTCTTTGCCTGTTTAGTACAAGACCGGGACGAAAAAAAGGCAGTTATCTCACTCCAATTTTTGATTACTTTAATGAAAACTATGAATAATTACCAGTAAAAATTGATGAGTCTGCCAAATATAGGTAGGGGGAATAAAAAATGGCGGCTGTTTCAAAACCTTAAAAAAACATTAATTTTTCATTCGGAGCTCTATATAACACTAGAAAATCTAAGAGAACATTATTTAAAGAAGAGTAAATTTGCTGAAATATTAGCCCTAAAAGAGCTATTTACGTCCAATAGTTCTCCAGATATAGCTTTTTAAAAAGCAAAATTTCTCAAAAATCTACTGAAATTGATTTATAGTTGTTCGGACAATAAGTTTGATTTATGAAAAACTTCATTTTAGAAACCATTGGACGTACAGATGTCTGCCAGCGCTCAAATTAAAGCTAGTTAAATTTACCACAAAAAAGTTAATTATGTTGTTCTTTGTAGGAGTAGTAGTTTTATGATGTTTGACAAAATAAACTCACAAAATGTTAATTTCTAGTTGTTCCTATAAAATGTTGGATTTTTGAAAAAATATATCTCCATAAGACGCACATATGTCTGCCAACACTCAAAATAAAGGAAATTTAACATTCTATAAAGTAGTTTATTATCTTCGTAGAGGTAGTAGTATTTATGATATTCACATATGAATATAAATTTGTCCGAATAACTGTAAATCAATTTATTTTAGCAAATTTCATGTAAACTATTACTCCTACGATGATAAACATCATAAACTGATTTAATGCTCATTAAACTAGCTTTAATATGAGTGCTAATAGGCATCTGTACGTCAAGTGGTTTTTGAGATATAAATTTTTCAAAATAAATTCACTAATTACTGATCTTTAAGTACGTCTCATACATTTTTATGAAATGTTGCTTTTTAAAAAGCTATATCTCGAGAACTTTTTAACGTAAATAACTCTTTTAGGGCTCATATTTTAGCAAATTTGCTCATCTTTAAATGACGTTCTCTTAGGTTTTCTTGTGTTGTTCCTACTTTTTAAGATATAGAGCTCCGAATGAAAAACTAAATTTTTTTATCGCTTTCAAAAAGGTACCATTTTTTATTCCCCCTACCTATACTTGGCAGACTCATCAATTTTGACTAGTAATTATACATAGTTTTCATTAAAGTAATCAAAAAT
>NW_027114507.1:146263-183217 GCF_000696795.3 Halyomorpha halys | reverse complement strand
AGAGAGAGAGAGAGAGAGAAAGAGAGAGAGAGAGACGTATTAATTATTTAAAAAATCACTTTTCCTATTTATTAAAATATAACAAATTCTCATTTATCTTTTCCCGACGTTTTTAGTGGATCTATAGCCTTTGTTCTAAGAGCACGAGACTAGGAAAAGATTAAAAAAGAGGACAGAGGTCAGGAATCGACTACCTAATTATAATAATCGGTCAAACATATATTTATTTTATGCTGTGAGGAAGTCCATTGTATTTAGGTCAATTATACAAACACAGAATTTTTAATTGTACGAAACTCTCATAAAATAACTGAGAAACAAAAAGTGAGCATTCTGATTACCTATGTCATTAATGTCGTCATTCAAAGGTTGAAATATTTGAAATAAATTTTTAATTGTACGCTTCGAGATGATCCGGCTAAAGAAATGATTTACTGATAATTGTTTATTTTATTTTATTTTACAAACGCAAAATGCGTCAAAAAAATAATAATATTACATTTTCTATTAGTATCCCGAATGAAATGACTAAATAGAATTAATAATGTTTTCTAACTTTGAAATAAAAATGCAAATATTGTACCATTATATTTCGTTCATGTTGTCTTGTATGATCAGTATACTGTGTGTTATAGTAACCCACTACATTTGGGTAGCTTTGTTTCTTGTCAATCGAGCATTTTTCTCTCATAAAAATGAGACTCTAAGGTACAAAAAAATCAACAATACGATTTTTCCTATTACTTTAAAAAATAATATAAAAAAACAACAAGGATTCATTCTATAGAAATCTCCTTTCAGCCATAGTTTACATAATTTTTTCTAAATTCAAGGATTCTTTTAAAATGTTACTAGGATGAAACATTCATTTTATTTCATTTAAATAGTATAAAGTTTTTTCCCGGAGGTACGAGTGTGACAGCTTAAGCAACCAGAGTAACCATCTAAATTAATTAAAACCAACTAAAAGAGGAACAAAAATAATTTATACTTTCTAGTTCAACAGGAAACCAGGTCTAAGAATAATTTCTTGGTTATATAGATTTGGTACTGCCCAAGGGTTCTTAGAAAGAATATATACCAAACAAGAACCTTTTTGTTTTCTCAAAACTAAATAAATTAATTGCAAAAATAAAAATAAAATCGCTATGAATCTTTTTATTAGAAAGGTCTAATTAATATAAGTAGACATTTAAACTAGCTATATTGATTTTAAGGGGCTAATTGATATGAGTGGCAATTTAAACTAGCTATATTTATCTGAAGGGACTAATTGATATGAGTAGAAATTTAAACTAAGTATATTTATTTTTCATATAAGAACTCATTAGCATAGAAATATATAATATGAAAGCGGAGATTTAGATAAATTCAACTATTCCAACATTTGGAATAAAAATAGGTAATAGATAATTGACTGATACTCATAACGAGGTCTCATCTAGTTTTAACAGTGTTACTATGGTGACATACTTAATTTAATCAACATAAAATCTTACCTACTTATAAGAAAATCGTTACATTCCTCTTTTAAATCAACAGTTTGTTTTGAAATTTCTGGGTCTATGATACGTAACTTATTGACTTCATCAAAGTGCAGTCCGAGGCTTGTTACAGGGTCTGACATTTAATCCCACTTCTATCTTTTCTACACTTCGCACTTCCAAGATCTGTTTTTCACCACTCTATTAAAAAAAAAAAAAGTAATATTTTAAAAGAATAAATAAAAGTGGAATAAAACTTAATATGACGAGAGACTAATACTAGCCTTGTCTTTGTTGCTTAAAGGCGTGTGTTCATAAACGAATGCCAGTAACAAAAAAAATAAATATAAGTAAGCAGGGATAATGAGAGCTTTCACCAAGTCGCAATGACTGTAATGGATTTTAAAAAATGGACAGCAGTTATTGATTTTTTTTTGACAGGATGACGTAAAGAAAACCTCTCTAAGAACCGATGTCAACATTAGAATTTAGAAGTCTCATGACAGTCCTTTAGTAAATAAATGATTAAACAATTTTCACACGTTCTTAGATTACATATCTAATATTGGTTAATTTCATATGTTTCATTAGCTACTATATTACATTGATCAAGTGTGCTGTGAATTGATTTTGTAACCACTGTTCTAATCTCCTGATTATGAAGTCTGATCCTTTCTCAATGGTGTACACAGTAGTGTTTAGGGCATTCATGAAGTACTATCCGTGATAACAATGTTCTGAAATTCGTCCATCTGTCGTACACCCTAGCCTCCTATATTTAGAAATATATTACATTTAAACAGTGCTGATCTTTATAAATATCTAAAATGACTGATGGATCCAACTGTTTGTCATTGTATGACATAACTGTAGCAGCTGTCTGCCAGGCTTATAAATTTTTTAAGAATGATTTTAGATATTTGCCAGAACCTATTCTCTTTGACATATACATAATGGTAAGCACCTGCTTTCTTTAATGCTGTTGGAATGTTTCAAGTTGTATGACATTTCAAACTGAACCCTTCTTTTGTCCTCCAGCTTTACCAGCAAGCCAGGCTATGTGTGTTGGGTATGGAATTCAGTGATTTAGATATTTTTTCCCGTATGCTGAAGGTTCAAAACAGGACCATGCTTATCAAGTGTTTTCAAGTAAGTTTTGAGGTTGAACACACTCTGTTTTTCTTAAGTGGTGTCGATTTACTGTATTACCGTTGATTCTAGGAGTTGATGAAACATGGTACTGGTGTTAACAGAGAATTGACCAACACATATATTAAAAGATGCTCTGAAAAAGATATGACACTCAAAGTCAAAGAATCTCTTATAGACCTTGGAATTAAACTAGGTGAGTTTTTAGCTTTTTAAAACCTTATTAAATTTAAGACCTTTAGGAAAGATGATAGACCAGGGTTATTGGATTATTTCCTTGATAGGTTTGAAAGTTGTTGAACTTCTGGCTTAAGGCTTTTGTGATTTTGACGATTTACCTTTTAGTAGTAGAGAAACAGTTACTATTAGTGTAATGGAATTAAATTTTCATTTGTTTTCTGATAAAGACCTGCATTATATGTTTTGAATAGTACATATATCCACTTATTTAATTTTCATTAGAATTTCATAATAATCAGTTATTATCTTATGATATGATCACACAATCCAAATTTGAATTAATGAAGTAGTAGTTTTGTGTTTATCTTGGTTGAATTGAATCAGTAAATATTCACAAATTATATTCAATGCAGAGATAACAGAGATATTTTTTAGGTGTGTATTTGTTAATTAACATCATTTGATTTGATTTTTTTAATAACTGCTTTGTATAGGGTTATATTGATAACTTTAATATGGGATATAATTTTAAATTTATTATTTCGGTTGTTCATGAGTATATAGCAAGGGTCTTTACTGAGTCAACGGTTAATCTAATCTTGGATTATATCTTACTTAGTCAACTTTGCGATTTTAATATCCCCACAATTAAAAAATTTACTGCTGATTTTTTCTTGATGTAAAACATATCTAACAGAAGTAATCTTTTCATTATTAAAAATATCTCCTTGTAATTTTCTTAAATTTTGTTCTATAGCATTTAGTTGTTAATAGGAAATTCGTAACATAACATTGCTCAATGGATCAAATATTTTTATTCTTACAATAGTAATGCTCATTGTTATATCTGCTTCCAGTTGAATCACTTTTTGTCATTTTTATTTCAGGTATTCCAAGTCTTCTGATCCAATAATATCAAATATATATTTTCTTATTGATTTAATTTATGTTATACTATATTTGCACCATTCCTAATTTGAAGGAATATATGTGTTTTATGGAAAAATCATTAAATTTACATTGAATAAAAATTTTTGTCTATCATGGTCCTATATAGTCTTGGGGCAAATTTGCATTAATTAATTGGTATTCAAAACAGATACTGGCCTCATTAACCTAAATTGAATTAAAAACTGTCTTACTTGTCAGTTATTACCTTATTCATTATAATTCAGCTAAGTTGTTCGCACCAAACTAGAAAATACTTTCTAATTTATTAACCAGTTGGCCTAAGTACAAAAAAAAAAATTATGAAAATATTTACTTTATTAACTTCTTTGTCTATAAATTGAATTACAAAAGTATATCACTTTTCATTTTCTTGACATAACTGTTTTATTATTATCTTTTTTACGACAGTGATTAAAGAAAGATCTGCTTGTTTTCTATATTTAATCTATCTGCAACATTAGAGAACTTGAAAATCTTTGTGTACCCAATATTATTAACAATTTTTTACAGATTTATAGGTTTTTCTAAACTTCCCAAATTAGGCCTTGGGGACAGAATATTGATTTTGTAAACAAACACGAGCCAGAAACAGTGCAAGTTTGAATCTTGCATGGGTGGGTTAACTTTTATTTATATACAGACCTGCATAATTTTTCGTACTCTGGCTACAATCGGTTCGTAACCTGTCCAATAACCAACCCATCATTCCATCTCTAAAGATTTATTAACCAAATTAACAAACAAACTTTACTTGTTTATCTATCTTATTTCAACATTTAATATATGAGATAGTTGGTACTGAAATTGTTTTGTATAATTCTTGACAAAAATCAGGAACAACTAGACTCCACTAACTTTGTATCTAAATAGATTGATATTTTATTTGATTAAAGTTTACTTTAAACATATTTTTAATTTTTCAAAGTATATTTCTCAAATGTCCAGTTAAATATTTAAGATGTTTGGTGGGCAGCCATTTTTGATTTCTCACTTACTTTAGATTTCTGGACAAGGTTGTTATTATATATATATATATATTTTTTTTTTTAAACTTAGAAATAATCTATTTTTGACTTAACCAAAATGCAATGCTATTACTACAGTGATAGGTATAAAAATCACCCCTACATCAATAATTTTTCTATAAAATACATTAGAACTTAAATGGTTATTTGATTTCAGGTTCTTTTTTCTGTGATGCTGGTTGGTTAACTGAAAGCTGTGAAGTTCTAACCCATTGCAAAAATCTTTGTTTAACGATGCCAGACAATGAGGAAACTTGGCGGAAAACATTGGAATGTTGTTATAAGTATGGAAAACTATGTAAATGAATTTCAAATTTTAACAAAGCTCTTCCAATTCATATCTAAATATTGTTCAGTTGAAATTTGTATATATTTAGATTTTGTACAACTTACTTTTATATGGGAATATGATTGTTGATTACTAAGTTTTTGTTTTAGTAATTACCTAAAGTTGAAAAAGAAACGTTGAAAAAAATCATAAGATCTAGAGCGTATAGACTTTTCATGCTACAAAATTATCGCTCCAGCCATAACTTGACATGTTCAAAGTTGCAATAATTTTTGCTTCCTCACTACCGAAGGTAAGGAAGCTTTGTATTCATTCAGAAAGTTTAAATAAAATTTGTCCTTAGAATCGAAGAGTTCCGCTTGCATTTTACATCTTAGATGTCAAGCAACAAATTGGGTTTCACAATTGTCTATCTGTAGTCAAATTCATGTGACGGATGAGTTGGTATATGGTTGTCCAATATCAATTTTATATAATTCCATCTATTACTTTCTCTTACGCATGTGTAAATCTTTTTTCCTTCACTTTCCTGTATTTCGAAAACGGTTTGTCCAATTGCATATGGTCTATAGTTCTAGGAAAGTTGGGGATTAGTGTAGAATTGGCCTGATATCAAACATATTAAATTTCATCCCCGATTTTGGCTTATGTGTGTTCAAAGGTATTTTTCTTCACATAACTATATTTTAGAAAGAACAGATCATTGACCTTGAAATATAAACCAGTCTGTCAATTATGTACTCTATATAAATGGTGAGGAAATTATACTTATTCATATGCTTGGCAGCCTGTCTTTTTTAAAGGAAACAACCTTGTAATTTGGTCAAAAATGTTAATAATTTAATAAAAAAATATTTATACTGCAAATAAAAAAAGGTTACGCTTAGAATGGTATCGTATTGTCTTATGTAAAGTTATCGATGAGTAAATTTTACTCACGTAGAATTAAAGAACGTGCATATTGCATAAAACCACCACATATATAAGCAACTTATTTTAGGCAAATTTAACAATAATTTTTGATGAACTAATTTGCTCTAATAATTACATTTGGGAACATTTGCATTGTCTGAATTATAATTAAGAACTAAAAAAGGGCATAGGTCATGTCGGCCCTATGGTTTGTAACTGGCATTGCATCAGATATGTGCAACAGAACAAAACAAATAGTATAATTATGTACTTCAAAAAATTTAGTTACTGTCCTATGAATGGAGTTTTTACCCCTGTTCCTCTTGAAACCGAACTGCTAACACTGAAGTCTTTGGTATTCTCCATTCATCCGAGAAATATTTTACCTAAATATGATGTACTTAGATTTCTCTACTGAAAAAATAAAAAGAGAATCCTAAGCTACCACCATGTATTGACTGCCCTATCTTTTTGTAATCAACATTACTGCTGTGGTTTAGTTACATACTCTCACAGTTTCAGTCGAATTTAATGCCTTTCACCTTTATTTTTTTAATTTTTGCTCAAGTGGTTTGTATTGATGAATTGTTTATTATTGACCCATTTACCTTATATACAATCAATATGTATGTGGCAGATTTACTAAACAACTCAAAACACTGATTGGCAATGCTGTGTTTAAGTTACTTCTGCCAAGTGCATCATAATGGCATCGATCAGTTAATATTAACACTATGGTCTAAAACTTGCCCAATAACGTTGACCTTATCAATACTGGAGATTTGCTATCATTGACTTCAGACCACGCTCTAGTAGAGATAGTGAGAAGAGCAAATGTCATGAGGAGTAAATTTTACTCAACAATACCATTCCAGGGTTAACTCAGAATATATGATTGTCAGTTATTTAATTGAAATTATTGGATTCATTTATTTTTAAAATGTCAATTCACAACTAGTCATGATTTATGAATGTATGATCTTTAATATTAATTTAATTTGGTCCTGTTAATTTTTATTGAGTATTCTTAAAGATTTACAAGTATTATTTTTGTAATATTTACTGAATTTATTGAAACTACTAGCCATTTCTGGCCTATTTTGGTTACATGGGAACATTAAGCTCAATTTTAAAAATTGAAAATATCTTATATAAGTTGAAGTATAATATCTTTATGTATTGATATATTTTTAGACTTCTTCATGCAGAAGTTATATATTCACAGTATGATTCTGCAACTGAAACCAAACAGTTGGCTGAAGAATTAGTTGTCAAACTTAAGAATAAAGATAAAAGTATTTGTTTTGCTGGAATTTACACTCAGTTTTCACTCTACTGCTTCCACATGAGTCTCTACGATCTGGTAATACATCTTTTATTATTGAATAGTGAGAATATATTTTCTTTACCTATCATCATCATAAGTTTGTGATCATAAATAATGATAATATGCTCATGCTTACTGTTTATATTTTATTGTGATATGGGTTGAATACTACATACTGTTAACTTCTTTGTGATAACTGATAGATCAGTGTTGTAATATAATCCTTTGTTAAAAGTGTTGTATTATTAACCAGAATTCTTCCGGCTTGTTTTTTTTTTCATGTTAATCCTCATAAAAATTCCTTAATTGTCTGAAAAAAATGATACTTATAAATTTTTGTTTTATTTAATGTAGAACATGAAACAAATTTTTTTGTAGTTATATTTTTGTAATTTAGGTGTATTTACAGCTAGGTGTATTGCTGACAAATCACAAATATTCATGGTGATTTTGAAATCTAATCTTTTAAAAAAAGATTCACGTAAATGAACTCTTAATTTTTTTATTTTTTTCTTAACCTGTCATATTTTTCTGTCCTTATTGATAAGGCACAGGAAAATTTTAGTTGGACTAGTTACTTCCTTATTGATAAGGATTTACTTTGTCCTGACATTGAGCCTTTATATAGTCTTATCTATAACTTCTTTTCTTCTTACTGAATCCTTTTTTTGGATTGAAACTTTTTTCATATCTTCACTGCTATCCAGAGTTTGAACATAAAAATATTAGACGCTTTAAAGAAATAAGAAAATACATAAACATTTTATTTGAATAAAAAATTATGTTAATAATATAGTATTATAATTAATGAATCGAAAAATCAGAAGTTCTAATGGTGTGTGTTTTTATATATAATATATAATAGAGATTTGAAATTTAAAAAAAAAAAATAGTACAAACATGAATGTTATCTTATTTGAATTGATTTAAAGGTTATTGCCCTTTGATCCTGATGAATGATTTGAGGTGTATGTTTTGACTAGACTCTTAATATGTTTATTTATGGGAACCAGCTAGTATTCTAGTTGTATTTCGCATAGTAAAACTAATTAGTTTATTAGAAGAATATTGATTTGAATTATATAATCAGAACTTTTGAATAAGTTAATATTAATTGTTTTCTTTGTGCAAGCTAGTCATGATTTGGTCCATAGGCCTACAGGTACAGCGTAATGGCAGTTAAAGATCTTGGAGATGGTCAAGGCAATCCAAAAATTTTAATTGAAGCATTGTCCCAGGCTTCTAAATCGTGTGTAGTAAAGAGGGAGTTTACAAAAGCAGAGGCACTTTCTACAACAGCAGTGTATTACGCCAAGAAACTTTATGGTGAGAAACATCTTAAGCATGCTGACGCTCTCTTGGATTATGGATTTTATCTTCTTAACTCAGATTCTATGAAAGACAGCGTAACTGTTTATGAGGTAATTTCTTTTTGAAGTATATAGTTTGTTTCTTTATTAAAACAGAGAAAAAATTGAAAATTTTTCCTTAACTTCTTTATTTTTAATCCACCGATAAAAAAAACTCTCTCTCTCTCTCTCTCTTATTTTGTTCTTGATTAAATTAAAAATGTTGAAAAAACAAACACATTTATAAGATCTATAGATACTTTTTACATTTTTTTTTTTTAAACTATACTTGTATTATCTAATCATTGTTTTAATCTGAGTTTCTTTTTTACTAATCCTAAGCAATAGCTGCCATTGATATTTCAAAATATTGGAGGTTGTAGAATGGATTTGTCATTAATTTTTTTTTGTCATTAGGTTTTTCAATTTAAAAAAGTTGTATCATTTTTAAGATATGTATTTTTTCTTGCTAGGCTTAAGTATTATAAATATTCCGTTTTATTTTTATTTTAGATGGCATTAAATTTGAAGGAAGAAGTTTTTGGAAGTTTAAATCTTCATGTAGCTGTTACTCACGAAGAGCTTGCATATGCTCTGTATGTTCATGAATATAGTTCTGGCCGGTTTTATCAAGCTAGGTGTGTTATATATTTAGATTCGTGTAAAATTAATTTTATTAACAGGACTATTTATAAATAATATTTTATTATTATTAATCTTAAAACTGTTCATGAATGATGATCTAGTTACTCTTAACATGTTAGGATATATTAATAATGTCAGTGTTGAAGTTGTTTGATCTATAAAGAAAAAAATAACTGGCCTATGAATTCATCCTTAGTCCTTTAACAATGGAAGCAATAGCTTATATCCTTTCTTTTGTGTAGTAACGTTCCTATTTAATAGCATCTACTTAAACTCATTTATTTGTTATGGGATCATTTTTGTTAATATTTTCTAAATAATACAATTGTTTATTTATATTTGTGAATTTTTAAAAGTAGGAAGCATGCTGAGAAAGCTATAGCAATGATGATGCAACTCCTGCCTAAAGAGCATTTGCTGTTAGCTTCAGCTCAGCGTGTCAAAGCCTTGATCCTTGAAGAGATTGCTTTGGACCATATGTCAGATTTTTCTGAAGATCGTGAGTTTTTTTCTATTATTTTTAGTTTTTTAAAAGGAAAATATAGTATAGATATTATTTTTATTTTACTAACCCATTATTTTATTTTTTTTAAAGTTCATTTATAATTATTTTTCAGTATGAGTATACAATTCAAAATAAATAATTATGTGTTAAAGGTAGAAGCTACTACCACCATTTTATTTTCTCACATATCCTAATAAAATATGAAAATATGTAATAAGTATCTAATTTTTCACATTTAAAAATTGTTTTTGTTTAATTATATTAGTCATATATGTTTAGTCTTAATTGTAGAAACCGGATTTTCATGAAGTAGGAAAACGAAAATGTGCAATATAAAACCTAAGTGTGTTTAAAACATCCAAATCAAGCAAAAATTTACTTTATTGTTTAATTTATAATATTAATAATATATTAATATATTTATAATATTAACAAGGAAAGCTTGTCTAAATTTTTTGAATTAAAGTAAATTCACTAATTTCCTTTTTTACAGTATATTCAACTCCTTACATGTTAAATAATACTAAACTATTCTATGATTTAAATAAGGAAAAAATAATAATATAAATTTATATGTAATTTGGGAAAGCATTAAATTTTAAGCTTTGAAAATAGAAATCGTCTAATGTAGGTAAAAAAAAAGTCCAAAATATGGAATTTTATGGAGCAAAATTCAAATTTGTACAGTTTATTAGCCCAAATACATGCAATTTTGTACAATATTGAATTTCAGTATATTATTAAGTAAATTGTGAATCAGATGGATAATGTGTACGTTAACTTAGAAATCTTGTATCTACTTATGATTTTTTAAGTCCTGTAGCTAGAGAGGAATTGGGTTTGTCATCTCCCACAGATCTTGGCAATTACCGAGTCAAACTGGAACTAATGGTCACAACTATAGAACTATAAGATCGTGGAATTGTGGAACCATATGGAGAACTAATATCGAGATAAAGCTAATATAACATGTATCATAAACCATCAACTGAAAATTATTTGGTGGTTTCCTAACATTTTATTTAAATGGCTTTTGATGAATTTCTGATAAATTTGTAAATGAAACAATGATTTTACATTTAAAAGTAAAATACAAAATGTGCAGAATCCCAAAAGTTTCTGTTATACCAGAACTAATAAAACAAACCTTTTCATGATTCAATTACTGTTGAGGTTTGGTTGAATTTGGAGCTAGAGAAAAAAATATGCAATTGCATAAAAAATCATCCTATTAGTATTATTAATGACATAATTTTATATTTATGCAGTTTTTTAACATGTGAAGTTATATTATGTAAGTATTTAATGTTATAGTTATAATTTTTTTTTTACTTTTAAAAAAATGGAAGCATAATTTAAGTTGATTGTAATGTAGTTTTTAAAAATAATGATTTGTGGGTTATTATAAAAAATAGATTATATGTTCATATTTTGAATTAGACACCTTGCAATGTTTTATATTGCAAGATATCTAAATGTTTTAAATATGAATCTGAAAATATGATTTAGACTAATCTTTTTCTCAGTTCTTGAAACTGTAAGTTTGGAATCAAAATGTACAGTCCAAAAGTTTATTCATTTTATTAATGTTATTATTGTTAGTTATAGCCTTAGTATATCTGTTGCTTAAATTATATACTAAAAAAATACAAATTATATAATGCTGGCATTGGGTTATTTTATGGTAAGATCATTAAAAAATTTCAATGGAATATTTTCTGTTTCTTTTGAACTATGCAATTAACTCGCTGAGTTTAGTCATTAAGAACTGTGTAATCCTGTTTTAAAAAATCCAGGTTTTTAATTTGCCGTTTTATGCCTATCATTAGAACTGCTTTTGAGAAAGTTTATGTTTTTGATCCATAATTATTGGATATCATTGACTATAATATTGGATCTCATTAAACAGAAAATGTTTGTTTTCTAACCGCAATTTTTACCTATTATATTTCTCTCTAAAATATTATCCATCTCATCTGAATATAAAAAGTAAAATATTCTACATTATTCTTTTGTGAAATATCTAAATATGTACCTATAATTATTGGGATATTTAGTGGAAATGTGAAGATAACTTTAAAATTTAGTTTCTTTTTTAGAGAACAAACTTCTGTTTGAAGCCGAAACTCTCCATAAAGATGCACTTAGACTTGCGAGATTAAGTTTTGGAGAGGATAATGTACAGACAGCAAAACATTATGGAAACCTTGGGAGACTGTATCAGAGTATGCGGAGATATAAGGTATGTCTGCCAAGTTGACATCACCTAGTGGTTTTGTTCAAAAAATTATTTTCTTAATATCAATCTCTAAATTTTATATTGAGCAAATCCTCCTTTTCTAATATTCATTTTATTTTCATAATGTCCTTTAACAAAGGTACTGGTTCGTTATAATTAGTTAGTGATCTTCTCTTTTTGATAAATTTGTGTTTAATTTTACTAATTGTTTTTCTTTCTTCAATACCAAAAGTAGTGAAGCTTTATATTTACTAAGAAATGAAAAATGTCCTTGGATCTAAAATTTTCAACAGTACTTTAATTTTTTCAATTCACATAGTCAAAATTTGATAAAAGTTGAAGGGAAGTCGATTCGAGAGTTATCGAATTTTCATGATATTTAATTTTAAAAATGGTAGTTTGATTTTGTATTTGTGACATTTGGTTGGGCGATTATCTGTGAAATGAAGTAGCTAGTTTGTGGTACCAAGCATAGGATTTTCTGAAGAAGGTCGTACCCTTTTTCGGGGGTTCTAGTGGCTCGCTTATTCTCCATCTTTAACACAAGGATATGATTAAACTTTTTCCTATGCTCTGTTGACATTAGGACTTTATGAATAGAATGGGGGATGAAAGAAAGATTAAATGGTTGATTGAGGCAAGCCCAGATGGAAAGTATCCGCAAAGCTGACTGAGACAGATTTTTACGGATTATGTTACCAGACTTGGTAGAATAAGATATAAATGATTGTGACAATTGGAGAAAATGGACAGGAGAAAGAAGAACAAATTCAGTTGGTTGAACCTATTAGTTCTAAGCAAAAATTTGAATTTTTAATCTTGTAGATAAGAAACATCCCAACATGTTAGCATTTGTAGTGTGCCTGATCAAAGGTCAAGAGAGGTAATGTAACATTCTAAACATTCTGAATTGAATGAAAAGGAACATCCGTGGTATATTGTGAATAATTTTGTTGACATGATGGTATTATTATGTTAGGTTTTAATTAACAGAAATATGGCCATCTTACATAGGTTTATTACTCCTGTAGAAGATGACAACCATTTTTAATTAGAAAAGAATAACTTCATTCTATATACATGTTTAAAAGTATGTATTTATATCTAAACCATTAAATCTGATATTATTAACTCCCAATATTTTGAAAGTACCAGTTCAGAGGTTTAAAATTATCCCTCAATTTTGAAAATTTTGCTTGTTTGTGTCATCAGTGGAGTGTCCATTGCAAAGGGGTCTAAATATCTATACTTTTGAGTTGGAACAGCCCCGGAGTATTTATAGGGGAGTATGTTTCATTGGAGAGATCTGTTCTGTTAGGAGAAGTTTCACTGTTTTATAACTTTATTTAATTCTGTTATATTTGTTATGTCTGTTATATATTTATTTGACTCTGTAACACTTTTTAACTCTGTTAGATCTGTTGTATCTTTATTTGAATCTGTAACTGTATTATATCTTTATTTGACTCTGTAACTGTATTATATCTTTATTTAACTCTGTTAAAGCAGTATGATGAGGTGACAACTTCAGTAGTTTTCTATTTTTGTATATTTATCATTGTTTATGTTTGTTAGCTATTATCAATGATAAATTCTGTTTATAGGAGGCAGAATCAATGCATTTAAAAGCTATTGAAATCAAAGAAAAATTGCTTGGGGATGATGATTATGAAGTTGGTCTAAGTGTTGGGCATCTTGCAAGCCTTTATAATTACCACATGAAAGAGTATAAGAAGGCAGAACTTTTGTACTTCAGATCCATTAGGATAAGTAAGCACCCTCAACATATAATGTGGCTTATTTTTTGTTTTGACAATTTAGGAATGATCTACTTCAGGTATCATTGTTTTCCAGGTCTTAAGTTATTCTCAGAGACATATTCTGGTCTGGAATATGACTACAGAGGTCTTATGCATGTTTACGAGTCATTAGGAGACTATGATAATTCAACCAAGTACATGACCATCATTGCTAGATGGAAACGGTTACGAGAAGAATCCGAAACGAGAAGGAACCCACCACTCTTGCTCACTGGTGCACCCACTCCTATAGAAGAACTGCAAGATATGTTCTCTCTATGCAGTGAAGCTGTTAGTATTCTTTTTTTTCTTTTAGAAGTAGCTAATGACTTTTGCACATTCGTTGCAATGTAATAATAATAAAACTAAAAATTAATTATTATTTCACTTCCAGGTGATAATAGGGAATTCATGCAATTTTTATAAAAACGCTGCACATAAGATAGCACTTAGCTCTAAAACTATTTATTTTACAAAAGAAAATGTTTAAAACAAAAGTTGCAGAGAATTCAATGAATCATAAATTTTATTGTATTTTTCTTTTTTTTTATAGGAGGCACCAAACAGAAGATGTTTTGAAAAAACTGGTTTTTTGGAACCAGTTTTCAAAAAAGCGATGAATCCTTAAGTGTGGTGGTGGTAGCAAACTTAGTATGTTATTTAGGATGTCAAAATGTACTATATCACCAAGTTCCATCTCTCCCGCACTTTTTTACAGGTGAGGGTAGCTATTATCTGGGCTTGTTAGTAGAGAGAGAGAAATGCTTTAATCCTCCATGCTACCCAAATATATCGGGTTGCTACATTACACAGCATACTAATAAATCCATGATCGGACATATATAAATTACATATATTACATTTACATGATATAGTAAAAAAGAAAGAAAACAGTTTTTTAAATAAAAAAATTCAAGTTTGCATTTCAATTTATCTTTTATTTTTTACTTGTCTCTTTAAATTCTCTGCTTAAATCATTCATCAAACTCAACATTTTTATTTTTTTTGTAAAATATGGTATTATTTATTATGCTTAAGAATTTTTTCTTTAAAAAAATTCATATTTTTATGAACATTAACTGCTGTGTACAGCTTTTGTGGCAGAAATGCCATCAGTGGGTTAGAGAGTAGATATATTTAAGTATAAATAAATCAAAAATTGTGAGTAACTTATGTTTTTTCTACTTAATAGATTTTTTAGTAAAATAAGAATATGAAGATCATATAAGTTACAAACAATATTTATAAATTTTCAAATGTTTTCCTAAAATATGAAAAGATCATTATTCTGTAAAACATTTTTTTTTAAAGTTCATTAATATGTTTGAAAATTTAATTTCAATTATTAAAAATGAAAAACATTAGATATTTAAACAAATCAAAGTTGATTGTGTTAGCGATAAAAATCATTGAGTAAATTTTAGCAATAATAAGTAAATGAGACTGTAAAAATGTTATGTGGTCAACTTTATTATTAAAAAATCTTTTTAATAGTTGAAATAATATTTTCTGCAATAGTTTGTTATAAACAATTTATTTGTTTCAGGCGGCAGTTTAGAAGATATTGTGATCACAGTACACTACTATTTTTGAATGTTTATGCAGGTTAATCAAAATGAAACTTATGATATTGTAATTATTATCTGTGTCCCGAGCGGAAAAGGAATTAACCAAGGAAAATAAAATAAATGTTCTATATATTACGTTAAGGAGATGTAACAGCCGCAAAGCAACGTTTTCTTAAATGCTGACTAATGTATTATCTGACCTTTTATGATTCGAGTATTTTAATGATTTAATCCAAAGTGGTAAGGATGAATTAATTTATATTTCATATAGTAATAGTTCAGTCCTGCCACTGTAGAAAACTTTTAACAAATACTTGTAACATTTTTTTGTTCTATAATCTTTATTTTCAGCTGAATCCTTTTTTAGTGCAATAAATTTAGTCTATTAACTATGATATGGAAAAAACAAAACAAAAAAAAACTAGTCAAAAATGAACTTGTGGTCTCTTTTAAAATCTGATTATAGAAATTTACTTTTTAATTCAGTATTTTAGGCTTTATGGGGTTGATATAATGTATAAAATGTAAAAAGAAGATAAAAATGTGGTGCTAAGGCCATGATATAACTTTTACTTTAATTACTGGCATTTAATACTTATTTGCTCAGGGGATTTTTAATTTTGTACTACATTCTGGCTGTTTTATTTAATTTAAAATTATATTTTTATTTTTTTAATAAAAATTTCGCTGATTAGTTACATTTTAATAATTAGTTGTGAAAAAGTTATTTATGTATAAATAATTGTCCAATATTAATATCTTTATTCCATTTTGTTTATATGTAAATACTTGTCATTTGTTACTTTGTATTGTTTTTGCTATGTGATTATTATTTTTTGTATTTAACAGATTGTTTATATTATAGATATAGATATTTTGTTATAAATGTGGTTTTATAAAATAGATACATTTTTATTTAATGAGACTGCAATATGCGAATGTAAAGAATTATAATTATATAAGTTCTACCACAAAGCGAATCGATTTGTTAAAATGTTTTTAGCTCTGTAACAGTATTTTCATTATTTTATTGATGTAAACTAATTTATTCTGTGTATGTAAACAATAAATGAAAAGGGTTATAAATTGTTCAAAAATATAATTGTTTAATTTACTAAAGATGATTTATTGTATTTATTCAAAACTTTGTGGAGAGATTTTCTCATTTGTTAATAGCCTGTGAATAAATGTTGTTTTAGAAGTTTAAATTTTTTCTTATAGAATATGTAGCCTTTGTAAATAAGTGATTTAACCAAAAATTTAAAATTTTCAAGAGATTACTTTCCAAAAATGTGTTGATGTTTTATGATAAAAAAACAGATAAGGTGTAATTCAACACTGTGATGTCTCCCTACCACATTTGTTTCAGACAGTCATTTATAGACAATATAAACTGCACCTTGTTTGATCTATTAGTTGATAAAAGTGTTTTCTATTAGTTAACCAATCATTCCTCGAAGATACAGATGAAATGCCTTACCATATAATCTGCTAGTAAGAACTATAGTTTCTGGGGTTGTTTTCAACTGGACATAACGTACTTCAATGTATCAGTTTAAAGGGTGTACAAACTACACCATATTATAAAAAAACAATTAATACTAATAACTCCTAATTTGTGGCTTATGAATTTATTTAACCCATACAGCATGCTGTTAAAAAGACGTGATAAGTCTCCTACATGTTTTCAGGTAATTATTTTTGTTTATTCAGCAGTTATAAGTAGCGACTATATTTATTTTGATTTATAGGGAATCATCCTTGAATATATAGGAAAATTCCTGAAAAACTTCTAATGGTTATCATCACTCAGTTGATATTTATTTGAAACATGGAGGAAAAATATTATATTAGTGTATTTGTAAGATTTTTATAATTTTGGAGAGGTTGTTTTGATTGCTATCTAATATTTAAGAGACTATGTTTGTTAAATATGACTTGAAATATATTTCGAGTCTTCTTTCCTTGCCAATTATTAGAATATATAGAAACAATGAATCCCTGGGACCAGAGATGATTCCAGGAGAGTTTCTGGAACAAGGTGGGAGTTGCCTCGCAGATAAGCTATGCAAATTAGGAACAAGCATTTGGGAAGCAGGAAAGCTACCGGAACAATGGAAGGAATCACTGATTGTCATAATTTATAAGAGGAAAAGAGTAAATAGTTTAAGATTTTCTCAATTGCTCTGTATAATTGCATAGTGTCACTAGTGGAGAGACAGCTTGGAAATTAACAGGTTGTTTTCAGAGCGAATTGGTTGAATTTTCGCTCATAGATTGCCCATGGAAAAAATGCAAGAGTTTATTAATGACTGATTTATTAAAATCAGTGTGGTTGCAATTCAATGGTTTTAGGGTGGCTTATGACACGGAACTAGAGAGCAGATCTATAATACAATGCATGATCTGGGCTTAAATACATGATACGCTTGGCGATGGCTACTGTGGAGAACATGGTCAGTAGATTTAAGTTGAAGGAAACATTTGGCGAGTCCTTTGCAGTTGGTTCAGGCCTTAGGTGATGTGACTCATTAGTCCCACTCCTTTTAAATTTTGTCCTGGAAACCAGCAGCAGAAGGGCAGGATTAAATAATGGAGGGACAATGTGACTCAACTATATGCATATGCAGACAATGTGGTCATTGCAGGGCGATCACTTCAAGCAGTGAATGATGCTCTGTAGATTGGAAGATGGGATACAGAAAATGGGTACCTGTGTCAATAGGACATAACTAGAATCCTTATTTTACAGAAGAAGAAACCCACACATCCACCACATTATTATGTTGTACATACACCCAGCACTATGTTGTAGGCAATCGCACCTTTCAGACAGTATCGAGCTTTGCCTACCTGGGGTCCAACATTAATGACATCCAATAGAAGAGGAAATAGCAGCTGGAATAATGGCTGCCAATACAACCCACTTTTCTCTTGTGAGTCTTATGAAAAGTAGAAAATTGAGCCGTGCAACCAAGTTTAGACCATACAAGGCAAATGATTCGACCTGTTGCTACATATGTGTGATACTTGGACCCTTAGGAAGTCAACGGCAAACGGCTTAGATCATTTTTAAATTTATTCTAAGAGGGATAGTAGAGGGAAGGAGCTCTCTGCATAAAACAAACAAGGAAGTTTCCTTAATGTAGAGTGATATAGCTATATCCCATTTCGCTAGAGTTAAGCTTATGAAATGGTTGGGACATATAATGGATCCTAAAAA
This sequence comes from Halyomorpha halys, assembly GCF_000696795.3. Lineage (NCBI taxonomy): Eukaryota > Metazoa > Arthropoda > Insecta > Hemiptera > Pentatomidae > Halyomorpha > Halyomorpha halys. The sequence continues at coordinate 164,572 of NW_027114507.1, read as the reverse complement.
TGGATAAAGCGAAGACAACAAGAAGGTTATATCATAACAGAATGGAATTAGGTCTGGGGGACGACCCAAGGGAAGATGGATCACGCAAAGGATATAAGAAAAACGTAATATCTATTAGTTGCGCAACCAACAGGGATGACTGGGCAGGCCAAAGACTGCTACATGCGTCTACTGCGCCAAAAATGAATGAATGAGATCTATCAGGTAATAGCACACTTATCAGGATTACGCCCCAATACACAGTCACATCTTCAAATTTCAAAAAGAAGCTTAGGCAGTGATGCCGATTCATTGTTTTAGCATGCCGAGTAATTCTATCTGCCCCTGGACACGAAAAATGCTCCAAAGTAGTATCCATCACAGAGCTCAAAAATAACTCTACCCTGCTATGTTCAAAAAGTCAAATAATCCGCCCTGGACCCTAAAAATGGATCTATCCCGAATCCCATAAATAAATCCAACCCGGGACCCAAAATAAAATGCGACCAAGACCAAAAAATTAAATCCAACCCGTACACAAAAAATAAATATGGCATGGGCCAGGTCATACGTCTATGTTCTAGAAAAAAGTGTCTAAGCATTAACTAAAGAAACTAGTCGAAAGATCAACATATGACGTAAAGCCATTTTACCCAAAACGTCCGATCTAACCAATTACCCAACTAAGTGTAAAATACCCAAAAATGGCGTAAAAATAGCGCAGAGCTGATCAGGCGCCCATCTCATACTTAAGGCCATTTCACACTGATTTGGAGCTATATTTGTCTGCAGGACTCTCAGGTTCAACATAATAATCTAGCTACTTCCTTAGTAGAATTATTAAAAAAATCAAAGTCCCAAAATATATCTCAACATTTAATTTTAAAAAAAATATAACAAATAATTTCGAATGAGTGTTTCAATACTTTATATTTGGTACACATTTACAGGTTACTCATTTCTTTGCTATTGGCAACAGGCATAGGATAACTTAAAGGGCTAGTCGATAGCTGAAGCCTGACGGGGCAGTGGCGGTAGGCAGCGTGGTGGGGCCCACCGCACTGGCAGCAAAAGGGGTCGCTCCTTGGTCGCGGGCAGGTCTCCACTGAGTGGGGCCCTCCGCATCGCACGCACCGGGCCGGCAGGTTGCAATGTGCTGCGATGTGCCAGAAGTTCTGTGTCATGCAAAATATTTGAAAAACCAACATCATAAATAAGCACATCCTTAAATGAGGTATGTGGTCGTAAAACAAGGTAACTGACAAAATGAGAATTCTTAAAATGTTAAAAGTTTGTTAGCTTCAATGTTAAACGTTCGGCCTGCGATAACTTATCGTAAATTAATATGAACATTATCAATTAAAAGTTAAAAATTCTTTTAACAATCTATTGAATCATGTTTAAAGAAACCGATGATGTTAACAACTTCAATTCATAAGAAAAAATAATCAGTTACCATGATTGACAACCGAACTCTAAATGCCTAAAATACTAGTTTAATCAATGTATTGTATTTGTATAAAACTATTCTTCTTGTTATGATATGATGATTTACTTCAGGATGAGGGCAGGGCCCTGTTTCATAATGAAATCCAATAGTATTAGTTCAAACTACAAGTATCGAAACAAACCGTTAATTACACTAATACTTCTTTATTTTCACAATAGGGAGGACTATTAGTGATATTACAGCAGTTAAAAAGTACTAAAGTACAAGTTACTATTGTACAAGTCAGTGTAATTATATTAAGTTAAATCGACAAGACTAATAGTATTAGTTTGTACTTTATTATGAAACAGGACCCAGGTTGGAGAGATTATACTACTGGTCACCTGTTATAGCAAGCTCGATTATAAAGGCCAAGGTTAATTCTGTGTCAGCCCATACAAATCCTTCATTTTCTGAAGTTGTATAAAAAAACGAATCCTGCCAGGATACACTCAGAGTCCACCAAAACCTCTCAAACAGCAGAAAAACAATTTGCCGACCTAAGTTTATAGGATATAAAGTAGGTACCTGACCCTGGTGTGGTGTAGGGGTAAGCAAGATGGCGGTTGAGCGATGGGACTGCTGTGATTGGCTGGCTAGAAAGAAGTAGGGGTTATAAGAGGGGCGGAGTGACTAAAGAAGGGATCCACCAGCCGGAATGGTCCCTCCTCATCCCTTGTTAGCCCCTGGCAATCCAGCTACTCATGTAAAAACCGCCTTCAGCGGACCAACTTTGTAACATCTTATAATGCCGTAAGGCAAATCAAAATAAAATGTATCTAGTGTATATATAATTTTTAGTTTTTTAAGTACTATATATCATTGTATTTGTTTAATAAATAAAAATAAGAGTTAGGAAAAAATAAAATAAAAATAAAGAAGGGATGTGGTTTGATAATCATGTGAAGAAAAAGGGATATGGCCTGTTGGTTAAGGCTAGATTGAAATTAAAGAGGGTGTGGCAAAATGGTCACATAACTGGTTGCGTGCATGGTTTAGGTTAGGTTGAATTAAAAATTCGTTGGCCGCAACGTGACCACTGTTTAAGGTCTGGTCGATTCAAACATCGAAATTCAAATTTCCCGACATGATTTATGTACTCAAACGCTCGCTTTCGATTGATTAAAAAAAAAGTACCAGAAACCTCTGTTTCCATTACTCATCATTACTAAGCCTGAGGTGGATTTTGTTGTAGCTTATATTTTGCAATATGTGAACGACTGAAGTTACATTAAAACTAATCGAAGCCCTCTAAATCAATTACACAGGCAATTGTAGCGTATAAAGATACGTGTGAGATATCCACTACAGAAACTGCGACAAACGAGAGCATTAAAACGCAATATAAATACGAATGAATTAAAACGTTTGTTGACTGAAAAGTATGAAAATCAAAATCATAAGATGTCATAAAGAAAAATTGACAAATACACAACAATATTCCAGTTTTGGTTTCTCCACGAGATCATGTCATAGCTTCTATATATACTGTATACAGCGGGACCTATCCGTTAATTACTTCAGGTATCCCCAGTGTATGTTGAATTTTTTTTTTTTACATTAGTGTGGAAAAGGGTGTTAAAATTGTGAGACTTTTCTGGTTATTATATATTTCTTTTAAGACCAAATAAAACCCCTGAAGGGGGCAATCAAGATAGTAGGTGTTAGTTTAAATAATTATTTATTATATAACACAAGAGCAAATCATGGGGTCTCATATAGTAGGAAATTAGTTGCTTATCTGGTGACTGGGCTGGAAGTCTCACTCCCACGGTTACTTCCGCGTCCAATTGGCGCTTCCCTCGTCCTGGTGTGCGGTGGGCGAGATGGTGAAAACCGTGAATCTTCGCTGGTGTTAGAAAATACGTCTGTCTTGATCAAGCTATTCCTCGGCTGTGGCTAGGAAGTAGGTGCATGCCACGATGGATAATATAAGAGGGCGGTTTCGCAGTCGCGGCGTCTTCGGGGTCTTCCGATGTCCACGGCAAGGGAGGCATCAGAAAATGAGACCCCCGATCCCGACTTTATATAAACTCGAAAAAAGTAGGCGAAAATCGAATTATGCAAATCTAATTAATATAAAGTTATGATAAAAAATATATAAAGTTATGTATACATGTATATAAATAGAAAACGAGTCATGGATGGTGTGATGGAAATACAACAAAATAAAACATTTATTAGAATAAGATTTCGTTAAATCTAGGAATTTCTTTGTGTATTGGTAAGGAAGATGGAAATCAAACCAGTGATGAAGAGAGTACAATGTACTGACAGAGAAATCTATATATAACCACTTCTCTGGGAGGATGGTTGAAGATAATGTTACATGTATGGCGGGCTATTTAACGATTGTAGTCGAATAAGATTCAGAATAAAACAATATTATTTGTGTACAATACCTGACATCTATAACATTGTATCACTGAGTCCGGAGGTAAATCTGTTGGTGGTCTTCGCCATCTCTCGGGAACAGCAGAAAATCTAGTGACGCCGAAGAAATCAAGTCCATTTCTCAACAGTGTATCATAATGCGCGGTATCTGAGACCTGTTTACAAGAAAAATGCAAATGAAGCGCAGATTTAGAAATTTTTGTAGCTTAAAAACAGATAAGCTATTTTAAACTTCAAAAACTTATCGATAGGTTAATGTTATTAACTTGAAGGAAATTATGTCCATTTTGCTTTTTTTTATAACGAGAATTCCCCTCCTTTCAAAAAAATGTATTAACATAATTCTATTCTGGAACATAATCTAAAAGTTAACAACTCTTTTGGTTGAAAGTAAATTCATTTCTCTAGAAATAGTAAATAAATTTTTGCATAGATGCAGCGGATGCGTGACTGTTGAGCAAGAAGTGATTACAATTACATAATATTATAATAGTTACAATTACTTTGACTCGTTTAACTTGTAAGTTTGAATGCGGAATAACAATTAAGGCATTGAAAACCTGAATCAAACGATCCATCTGCCATATTATTTTAAAAATATTTATACTAGTTTCGAAAGTGAATCCTTACTGTTATCACAGGAAAATTGATTGGTTATTACCAAAAGATTAGTTTTATTTATTATGAGGGATTTTTCAGTATAGTAATAGTATTTGATGAATCTCTCCATCAAGTAGTTACTATTACAATTGCTTGTGAATACAAAGCTGTTTCAAATCACAGCCGTCGGTATATAATTTTAATTGAAATTACTTTTGGCAAATTATTCTATGAGCCCACCACAAAATAAATTTCGGTCCTCTCTGGCGAGATTCGATCAGGTGCCACAACTGTCTCGATGTTCTCAAGGCATCGCTTTAACACACTCATAACCATGATAGTCTGTGACACATTGAGATAAGTTATCATATGAAACAGTGAGATTATGTCAAGAGGAGTTATGCCATTAAAATACCTTTTTTTTAATTGAAACTTAATCCTCTTGCAAAGGCGACAAAGATGCTAAGGATCATTTTCCATCATTTTAAGGAAGTTAAGAAGACATAGGAAATCCCTGATTTGTAAGAAAGAAATGGGAGGTATGGTTTGGGGCAGAAGAAAAGAACTGGAAGTATTGAGGATCGTGGAGTTTGATAAAGGCTCTTTGAAAGAATTCATGCTACGGTGTGCGCGATAATGATACTGATCAACCTATACAGCTCTTGTAATGGACTGTTTGACTGTTGTTTTTTTTTGATAAATAAATTATATTTCATATAATAAATTCTTAACATGGACCTGATGGAGCAAATCAACAATGATTTTGATTTCATTTTATAGCGAACTAGGAGAAGTAGAAGTTCTCATGGCTTCTCAGTATAACATTACTGTAGTATAACCGGTGTCACAATGTAGGTATTAGCTTTCATCTATAGTTGAATTACCATAGCCCATAATCCAGGGAAAACCAACATTTTACTAGATCAAGTAAATGGATTTTCATTTTTGGAATTAATGAGCTATTTAAGATTAGTAATAAATCTTATTTTCTGTTAACAGCTTTTTCATACTTCTATTTTAATATTCTGCCTTAAACGTTCTATGCTAAGCGGGAAGATCCCTTGTTTCTCGAGAGTAGCTTTTATTTCCAGAAGAGGTACCGCCCAAGGCACGTCTCTGAGAAGTAATACCTGGAAAAGAGAGTTAAATAACATGAATTGTAGTTCATTTAAAAATAAGTAATTTTAATCTTACTATTTTTTTTTTTTAACATGCAATGTATCGAATAATTCCAAGTTGGGAGGTGTGGGTGTTCTTGAACACTGGGGACCGCAGCTTCTCATGACTTCAAAGATCATATTTTTACTAGTAAACAGGGTTACCTTACATAAATTGTAGGGAAATTTTAAACGGAAGGTAAGAGAAGATAGTATGTTCTCTCGGTAGGATTAATGGAATTAAATAAGTGTCAAGACCTCCTGGAAAGGACCTCAGGGCATGGTCGGGTAGACAAATAAATAATTGAGTTATATTGATTTATTGACTAGACTTTATGGCGAGGTTTTGGAGGGAGGAGCCCTCTTCAGAATTTCTCGCCTCCGTAAGAAGAATCGAAGAGATAAATATCCTCTTATGGTAAAGAGGTGTTTTTAAGTTTTTACTTTGGCTGGAGTTCTGGTGAGAGACGGACTTGAAAACTTCTGGCAAATCCTTTGAGAGGACGAGACTTCCAGAAAAACCGACAATGATGGGACTTCCTTGGCAATTCTGTGTATCTGGGTTATTACTATTATCATTTCAAGCGTGTCACTCATGTCTTTCTTGTTCAATAAAAACTTTGTTTACTTCTGTAGTGTTTGTGCAAATACAGTCCAAAACCATTTTATGTACTATGAATATTTACTTTTAATGGTATTCCATAAATGCAAACTTAATAATTGGTAAACAAACAATAATCTTTAAGAAGAAAAATCCAATTCCAAAAGTCTTGGAATACTAGAGTCATTTAACAAAAAGTAATTAATATAAGTAATTTTGGATAATTATCTTCAATAATTATCCAACGGTATCCTATTGGATAATATTTCAAACATAGCAATTAATCATAGCAAGCAAGTAAAATATGGGTATTTTCACTATCACGGATCTTTTTCCAATAAACGCTCAGAGTACAGGGACAATTGATTAAAAGTTGGTCGTTTTAAATATAAATATTACGTAGATAACTTATACGTAATTAAAATTAATGAGAAAGCTTGTATTTTCCAAACCTGTTTGCTCCTCACATCTTTATTACAAAATTTCGCTAGCTGAACAGATGATCCAAAGGTTCCTTTAAGGGGAGTATTTAGAAGGTCCAATGCATCACTTTCCATACAAAAGGCTGCAAGAAGTCCGCACCATGTTTTCGAAACTCTCCAAGGGCCAATAGGTTTCAGATTTCGGATAACATCTTCTAGTATTCCGACATCAAGGTCCCTTTTGGATTCTAATTTTTCTCGGTTCGGATTAATGTATACTGCGAATCCATACTCTTTTTCAATACCGTCGCCATCCATTTTATGACCTAACATCGAAATTTAGAGGTAAGTTGTATTTAATTCTAATTATGCATTTAATGTTTAAAAATCTAAGGAAATAAATCAAACTAGACAGCAGTAATTAGATCACAGCGAAAGATCTGTGAAAATAGTAAATTATCTTAAATCATATTTTAGTAATAAGGAATGAAGTAACATATTCTAATATGTTACTACTCTTTTTATTTTTGTGTTTAATGGGTTGTCCGAAGTTACTTGCAGAGGTCCAGGCGCATTAGAAACAAAAAAACACCCAGCGATCGATAAAGCAATCTAATAATTTTTTGGGACGGTGTTGAAAATTAATGAAAGACGAATATCAACTTGTTTATTGAGTCGTAAATTTGACAATAAGTGAAACTGCAATTTAGTTGTGTGGTACAGGGAAAATGTGCTTTTTTCAAAAAGAAATAACAGACAAATTGAAAAACTAGAAATACAGATATTAAATACTAGATCCAACAAAATAATACTGACCCAACAATAATGTTCATGAATTATTGATGAATAACATGTTATATAATCATCTTTATTCATTCTTCACAAAAGCTGACTGTGATTATTCGAACGTGGCTACTTGGATTTGAAGATGGCTCGCAGTCCGTTGTCACCTAAATCTTATAAATAACCTCCGGAATTAAATATTTCCCAACTCTTGTTAAGCGGGAAATAAAGAATACTTGTAACGAACAAAAAAACAGGTCACTTTAAAGGAATGGTTGAACGTAATGAATGGCATTAGTACATTCGAAGGTCTCGTATCTACATTATAAGATGGCTTCTTCTCTTCAGGCGCCTCAGAGGATTGTCAGGATGGAAGAGGAAGCAAGGTTAGAAACTAGTGGGTTTGGGTGGTTAGGGAGTTTATCATAGAAGGATTGATTTTTGGTTCGGGTTAGATTGGTTACATATGGAACATTAAGGCCTTTATCAATGATTTTATTTGTGACAAAGTAGAGAGCATTGAGGAATTTGGATTGTAAGGATTGGATACAAGAGGAATTCGAAGGTTTAGTAGAGCCCCAAAGCTCAACACCAAACGTCCAGGCAGACCTTATTACAGTCATGTAGATCAGTCTTTTGTAATAGATTGGAAGTTTAGAGAGCTTATCCAGTAAATGGTGTAGTAGTCGGAATCGACCTATGGTTTCCTTTCTTTTCAGTGTTGTGTGAGGATTTCAAGTTAGTTGTTTATCCAGATGTATTCCAAGGTTTAGGAAATGTGTAATTTGAGGTAAAACAAAGAGATGGCGTGAAAATGTTTAAATTACACAAACGCCTTGGATATAATATAAATTCGAAATAAATTCAACTGAAAGCCAAAGAATAATAGAATACTTTTCCTGGTTAATTGGTTGTTGTTGTTTTTTCCCTAACACGGAATTTATTTTAAACTCCAGGGCAATAAACGACTTTTTACTAGGTCCTTTATCGTATACTCCCAGTATAAACTTTTAACACCCTACACGCTCCAATGAGCTGTAGTTTTAGTATCGGATCTATCTAACGCATTGTTATTACAACCTTCACGCCATAAACGAAGAAATAAAACTATAGTTGTCAGACATATGAAACCCAATAACACTGCATTAGCAGAATTACCCACCTTAGAAGCAATTTGGGGGAGGGAACCTAGGCACAAGATAGCCTAACTAGAACAAAAATAATATTAGGTACTCGTACTATTGCAAGTACCTAAAGGCGGATCTACATGTTGGCCGCTCGCCAGGAATCGTAGACTTGTACAAAGGAACCGTCCGAGCGGCCCATCCACATGTCAGTGTTATTCAGGGAGGCAAGCATGGCGGACGTTGGTGGTTTCAGCCATTGCACTGGGGTTATATTACTTTATAACCAAAAAAATTAATTGATGTTTACCAAAATTATAAAATTTAGATTCGCGACATTATTTGATGTATTATTCTTATCTTACGAAATATTATCAAACTTTATCCGTCTTCCCAAATCAAGGGATCCTTAATATTCATCCCGATCCAAGACTTTTTGTTCATGGAGATGATTTCAGCCCTGGTTGGTTACTTACACACTTGGTCTTCTGTTGGCACTTCATGAGTCTTCGATGGTTCGGTTCTAAATACTGATTAGAGTGTTTACGACGAGTGAAAGGAATTTTGGTATCCTCAGGAGCCCATGTTGAGTTTCGTGAATAGGGTAACATTGGAACCATCCCAAAATACTACACGACTAGATTTGGTTTCATAGTGAGCACTCTGAAACATCCCTTCAGGATTCTGTAAACTACGGAAATATCGCTCAACATCACAAATCAATGGCCAAATTAATTTAAAAGCCAAACTTTATATCCTGACTGAGGCCATAAAAGGTTTATACAACTTCTCTTTTAAGACGAAGTAATTGGGCTTATAAATTATTACTGATTTTACAAAGGCCTTTGTTTAAGTAATATACATAAGATTATTGTTTGGAGGAAACTCTAAACCAGTGGTTCCCAGCCGGGGTTCCTCGAAATAATTTAGGAATGGGTCATTCCAATTCAACTCAAAACAGTTTTGAACCTTACGATATCAGATTTTCTTCAGGTTTTGTTGTGTACGTATCCTAGCTTTTGTTGAAAAGACGAATCTCTTAATTAGCATTAAAAGATAATGTTAGGGTTCCGCCATTTTCCCAATTCGACCAAAAGGGTTAAAGTTTGGGAACCACAGCCTTAGATTGAAGAGAAGGTATTTTAAATATCGGTAACAATCTAGTACTGTTCTCTAATACTTTTTGAGAGATATATTATGATTGGTTAATGACTTCTACGTTACTAATTTATAGTCATCTAGGTGAATAGGTCACTGTCATACTTCATTAAATATATGAGATAATAGTTATTCCAACGTTGTAACCTAGGTATTCATTTTCGGTATCACCCGAAAATCTGACTTTTTATTAAGAAAATCAACCTTAATTTTAATTTTGTATCAATATTGTTTTAGCCTATTTTAAATGTCCCTTCCCTTTCCATAAAGCAGATGCTGGAGTCCTTTCGTTCCCGTAATCCCATATCTCTCTCCAAGCGTTTTGTAGGTATGTTCAGTTATACAAAATAAATCGTCAGTTTCATAGCACCTTCTAACCTTGCGGTGATAACCTTTACCAATACTGCTTCATATAATTAAAATTTTGTGCTTGTTAAAAGTTGATGATCAAAGAGTGATATTAATGCTACCAACAATAATAATAGTTCTAAGCAAGTAGTATTTAAAATTAGTTTTCGTAATTTTTTGATAGTTTACATAAATAATAATACCTAAGTGTTAACATATATAAAACATCATGTAAAGACCACCCAAAACAAGTTCAATTTATTTTTAAATCAATACATTCTCAAAATATAAAAGAAATAATTGAACAACTATCATGTGAACAGTGGTTTAGTACACCATTTGCTGCTATTTATCTAAAGATTATTCATCATGAAATGATAATGAAACATGTAAATAAATCAAAATCTGATAGGGAAATGATTGAACTTACTGAACAAGATTACTTATGGCACCAACTTCCTTTAGAACTTAAAGAATAACCTATTTAATTAAATTTGATACTGATTGAAGTCTGAAAATTTTATTTTAAAGATTATCATAATTCTTTTTTTTTTTCTTTTTCCCGAGTTTCCTTTTGTTATTACATCATGTGAAGCCATGAAACAAACTTAATATAAAACAAGCACCCCACACCATAAACTGACATACTATGTGCAACAACTAAAACTTTAAAAAAGGAAAAATAGTAATAATGAAAAATAAAGCATTGAGCTAATAAGTTATCTCTGGCTAATCAATCCCTATAAATTAATAATAAATAAACAGTTGTTTAACTCACCTTTTGTGACATAAACCTTTTTTAATTTAAAAATGTGAAGAGAAAAACCAAAAATAACTGTGCCTACTCATAATTTTAGTGAATTCCAAAAATAATCATATGGGAAAATTGAGGGTAAACAATCACACTAAAATCATATTTAAATTTTATTGACATCAATATTTAAAAGGAAATTTATATATTATATACTATTTTATTAATTTTTTTTAATACTAAATTTAACTAAAACTTTGTCCACTGATGAAATATACAATCTACACTAATAATATACAATAGCTACTAGATAGTAGAATTTTATGTGTATAAATATTCTACATACATATCATTGATAAGTCAAATTAAAATAGGTGCAGCTACTTAATGTAATTTACAAATACAGCTTTTCTTTTAAAAGCATCCAATACTCTAAACATGCCAATAAAAATAAGTAGATTTTAATAATTTTATTATTAAATAGCAATAATATACAATTTATAAAATTTACACAACTTATGTAAGTTAATTATATACTCAAAAAAACATACAAGAACATTGATCGATTGGACCTACTTCCTACATAAATAGGAAGGGTCAATTCTGTGATATTAAAATTACAATAACATATGATTTTTAATAGAAATCATACTTGCAATATAAAAATTTCTCAAGATTAAGTATTTTTCTTAAATAATTAATTTAAATTTTTGGTAACAGGGCCTTTCTGAAGGAAAGATAAGGCACTAAGATTTGATATAAAAACCAATAAAAGATCAAGCACTGATGGAAGCGTGATGATTGTGAAACTTTTATCGAATCTATAACCAGTAACATAGATCATTTAAATGTGAATAGGAATGTGCTCTTTCAACTGCTCTTTATCTTGGTACATTATTCCACACATATCACAGGTATAGTCGCCTTCAACTATCGGAAAGTCATCGGTGACAATGGTTTGCTCAATGACTTGTTCTACAGGTTCTTCTTCCACCTCTTCCTTGATAGGTTTCTTTCGTAAGACTTGTCGTCTTCTCGTGGGTGTCCTTGGTTTGTTTGCATTAGATGCTTGTTGCTTTCCATGCCAAACAATGTGTTCACTATATTCATCAGGATCGGTAAACATTCCTGATTCACAAAGAACACAGGATATGTTGCCATTAACCATATTAACATGTTTATTGACAACATGGGCTTGTAACTTTTTTGTATCATTTGTTGAAATACTACAGAGAGGACATGCTATTTCATTATGGCAAGCTTGTTGATGTCTTTTCAAAGTTGCAAAATAAGGGAAACTAGAAGGGCAATATTTGCAGAGAAAAGCTCTGTCTACAGTATGTGTCACCTGATGAGCCCTAAGAGCTGCCCTCTGATTAAAAGCTCTAGGACACCGAGAACATTTGAAAGGACGTTCCCCTGTATGTATGCGTTCATGTTTATGTCTTGTAGCTGAATCACCGAAAGCCTTTTCGCACCACCGGCAAGGGTATGGGCGTTCGCCTGTATGACTACGCTGGTGTATGATATATCCATTACGTGAACTGAATGTTTTATCACAGCGTTCACAGTAGAAAAACCTTTTGGGATGTTTGAGGTACTGTTCTCGAACAACAGGAACAAGTTTATCTTCATTTTGTTGCGGAGGCGTTGATTCAGCACATAATCTCCTTTCATGTGTTTCAAGAGATATTTTATCAGGAAAGGGACGATCACAGTACTTGCAGGTAGTTCTGTGAATGGAGAGATGAGAGTCCAGAGACTTTTTACGACGAAAACTCATTCCACAGTGAAGACAAGGATAAGTGTGCGCAAGGTCACCAGCCGTAGATATTGCAACATCACATAGAGTGGCCAAGTCACTTAAATCTCCACTTTCTTTTACTTCTGGTTCTTGAGGTTCAGGGCTACTAACAGACTGCTGCTTAACTCTTATCGAAGAAGTAGCCATGGATTTTACTTGAGTAAGGCTTGGATGTTGCTCTATATGCTCTTCTATGTGACTGCAAAGCTCATCCTTGTTGAAATATACATTATCACAAACTTCACAATTATTTCCAACATGTCTTGAAACATGTGATCTTATGTGTTTCCTCAAAGCTACTTTCTGAGTAAACCCTTGGGAGCAAATAGGGCAAACAAACGGACGAATACCAGAATGTATAACCTGATGTTTAAATAGTGTACCAGAATCTTTGAAAGCTTTGGGACAGTAATTACAAGCATAGGGGCGTTCATTGGTATGCACCCTTTCATGCTGTCTCTGAGCAGTAGATGTATGGAAACGTGATGGACAATATTGGCAAGTATATGGCTTGATACCCGAATGGATTTTTTCATGGGCTTGCAAACTACTGGAGACTAGGAAAGTTTTAGGACAATATTTACATCTAAAAGTTGGCTGAAGCTGGCCATGGGTTCTTTCATGACGCTGTAAAGCCACCTTTTGATTAAAGCCTCGATGACAAATAACACAACTGAAAGGTCGAACAGCTTGATGAATTACTTGATGTTTCATCAGAGTGCTACTGTCAATAAAACGTTTCTGACAAACGCTGCATGAATATGGTCTTTCTCCAGTATGTGTTCTTTGATGTATTATCGAACCCTTCCGAGAAATAAATGTCTTGTCACACTGTGTGCATGTCCATATTCTTTTACCATCTCTTTCTATCATGACATCATCTCCTCGAGCGTGATGGAGTTTCATATGTCTGAAACAAAATTTAAAAAGTAAAATAAATTGAATAAAAAATAATTAATATTTTTGAAATTTTTCACATTAACTCTTAACCTAAATAACAATGCTTGAACTAATGTATAAGATAATTTAATAAAAATATATAATAAATGATATTTAATGGCTTGAAAAAGACTGTGGGTGTTTTTAATTTTTTAAAATCCTAATTTAATTATACTTTATTTGCTCTATCGAGTTAATAGTGTTATTCAGTTGGGTCTACTATTAGATTTTCCTCAGTGAAAATACCCTCGACTGATGACGTTACAAATTTTAAGCTTTATCTTGGAACACATTAAGATGAATTCATGTTTGATATTTCTCAATAAGTGATTTTGGTGTTGGAGAGTGCAACTGAATAACAATAACTTTGTGTTTAGTGAGAGAGAATCCAATACCGATTCTATTGTATCATTATCAAAATGTCATGAATTTTTCATAAACAGCTGTTATTGCAATCTCATGAAGGATATAAAATGTAAGAAACGTGCGGGTAATATTATTTGAACGTACCTAAATAATTAAAAAATAAAATTCTACTTGATTTCATGTAGTAATGAAATAACAGTTTTCAAACTTATTCTGAATAAAAATGAATTATTTAATTGTGTGTGCCTACTATATCTATCTGATTTGACTTGATTGTGGAAGATAATATCATAATTACTTAATATTAATATAGAAACATAAGTAATTAATTTTAGCCTACTTGAACAATTTGTCCTTAAAGTTAAACCTTCTGGCACATTTATAGCACTCATAAACATGAGCTTGTTCTTGTTCTTCTTCTTCAATAACCTCTTGTTTGATAAAGGTATCAGAAGATTCAATAATAACTTCTTCTTGTGCCCATTGATTGGGGTCAAGTGGATCATACCCCTCAGGTAAAATGCTATTTGTTGCTAAAGAAACAACAAAGAAAACAATATTAATTTTTAATTTTTATAAGATATGTGTACATTAAAATACTTAACATAAACACTACATTATATTAAAACCTATCTCACATGATTAATTCATCTATAGAATTATACATGGCTATAAAATTAATATGAAACTACAGAGAGAAACCTAAAATATTTGGAATTGCTTTTCTACATTCTCCTCCAGGATCATAATAAATCGTACTTCAATTAAGAACCGATCTAGAGACACATAACGTAGGATGATAACAAATAGATGACTACTATTATCAAATAAATCATGTTATACATTAAATATCACATTGAGAAGCAAGAGTTAACTAAAGACAAGGCCAAAATTCCTTTCAACGTAACAATCAGGAGAGTTCTATTAGAGGTTGTTGGAGATATTAAAGGGATTGTAGGCAAAGCTACATTTTTTAAATAGATCTTTCATAATCTAAATTTGATTAAAATCTTTAGATAATGTAATATTCCTTCCATAAGAGAAAATTTTCTTTAATTTGTAAACTTTATTCAGAACTAGACTAGGGGAAGTATCATCCTTAAGGATGGTCCCCCATCCCCTCGAGATTTCAACTTACAAATTGACAAAGTATTTTGGAAACAAACAATAGACCCTTTTTATAACAATATTCTATAATGATGTATAACTAACCCAGAGCCCAAAACAGCATCCCTGCAATGAAATTGGCTGAGACTGTAGAAAATTATGTAAAATGCAGCCAAGCAAATTAGAAGTATGTCTAGAAGCAAGCAGAGGTTACATAAGGTTTTAGAAGTTTATATATACTATTATAATTTTTTTTATATATAAAACTTTTTCTTTACCTCTAGTTTTAAAATTATTTCTTTTAACTAGTTTTAAATTAAAAACAGTTTAATTTTTAATGACGTTCAAGAATGATCAATGTACACCACCCATAGTTTCTTTTCACACCATTCCTTCTGGATTTTAAATATGAGAAACATATGCTAAAGGGAGAGCATAGCACAAAATATTTCCAAATAAAAATGCTGCCTGTGTAATCAGTTTTTCTCAACAACTTGCAAATATTAAGAGTTGAGTTGTGACACGAAAGCATTTTGCCGTCGTTGTAGCAAGTTCATTCAAATTCCCTAAATATTAAGGACAGGATTTTTAAAACTGAATTTTTTTAATAAGTTTATAATATCCTATACACCTGAAATGCGTGAATGTTTCTATACAATATTGTTAATTATTTTCATCCAGTCACAGAATTTTCTCAAAATTCCTTCCTTACTTTTTTTGAACTAAAGAAAATAAGATAATCCTGTAACTGACTTTTTTAACCATAATTTATAATTTTTTTTCTCTCCAAAATTAGAATAAAAACCTATAAATGGATAGATCAGTGGAGATTTTCAATTTAATACATATATTACTGGGATATAGAGTTTTTGGATTGTTGTTTTAACATAACATGGGTGATTTAAGTGAAATTACAAAATCTTCATTTTCAACTGATTATTTCTTTTACCAAAAATGGAAGATGAATGTGATTTTTTGTCATACTTTTTCAATTTTGAATCTGAAAACTAATACTACCCATTCATCAAAAGCTAAATAAATATTTAGATTAATCAAACATTTAACTCCTGTACTGCTAAGTGAAAAGAAGGTTTAATTCAGAGATGGTACATATGTCTGTACCATGTGTATAAACACCAGTCATATAAAATGGCAGCAATAATAGACGTCTTGGTCACGAGTCATTAAAATGCAGCTCTTGAGACACATACAGCAATTTGAGGCGAGGGAGAGTGGCTCCTCCATAAAATTAGGAAAGATATAAAATACTGTTGTAATATCTGCCTGATGTATTTTCTTCTTGAATAAAAAAAAGTAATTCTGAATTTTCTACTTTATATAATTTTTATATATGTATATATAGTTGACCGTAAAGATTTAAATATAAGAAGATGGTCAGGGTTGCGGTCAAAAAAAGAACAAATAGTTTAAAACTATTTTGATGTCCGACGCTTTGCCCCACTCTGCAATCATGCAATGCCCCATCAGGGCCAAAAAAAATATTTAAAAAATTCTTTTTTTGTCCGCAAACCCTGACCATCTTCTTATGGCATTTTTTAATGAATCGTGACAAGTCAGTAATAGAAGTTGCCTCCTTGATATTGGCCTAAGGGCCGAAAAATTGGAGAATTGAAATAAATTGAGCTGAGAGTAAAGTGGATCAATTTTAGTTGTGTTATTATTAAAAACTAGTTCTTTAGAGTAGTCTTAATTAAATCTTTTAAGTTTAACATACACAATTTAAACATTGATTAAGAATTCTTCAAGAATCTTTTTTTAAAATAATGCAAAAGGTTTTACTGTAATTTAGAATCTATACTGTAACTTTGTGCCTATTAGCTTTAGAACATTCTCCAGGAAACCAGTAGAGAAAGTAACCCCAATCTATGGTACAATCTTAGCAATATGCACTTAAAAATAAAATAAAAACTTTTTTTGTTTGATGTGTCACTACTAAAGTGGTAATTGGTAACTTTTGCTTATTAAGTTTGCCGAGTACTGGTCTAAATAATTCACAACAAGATCATCTGGAAAACTGTTGAGTCAATATTTGAAGATGCAATCTTCATTCCCATATTATTAATTTTTTATGACTAACATAAATTTTAAAAAGGATAAGATACATCTCATTGTTAAAAATGGCCTAGAACAGAGAAAACTGCACACATGAACTTCTATATTAATTTGGACTAATTTTAGTGGTCCTGTTATTGTTTATTTATAAATAAGAAATGTAGTTTAAGAACCAAACCACCAATGTGTTGTTGGCAGAGTTTGAGTATAGATGGCTTTAGTGCATGTTCACAAGTCTGATAACTCCATACTTATAAGAAGCAGTCTGTTTATATATTTCTTCATTTTTCAAATTTGTTTTATTATTCCTTCATTATTTTTTTTATTTATTTGGTTTAAATAGTTAACCACATTTATCATTAGTCTACTGAAATAAATGGAGCCTCACCTGGCCAATATATCCATAAAGGGAATAGAAACTTGGCTAATAAAGAGGGAAAAAACTTCTGGAAAAGAAGAACATTAAATTGAGTTAAAAATCATTACTAGGAGAAATCCCTGATTCAATGGAGGAAGATTCTTCAGGCAGTGCTATACAAGTCAGTTCAAACATACCATGTTCCAATGATTGTTGTCTATTTACATCAATAAGCATAAGGAGACATTAAAAGATTTCCAACCTTTTAGTCAATATGTAAAAAGGACTTCACAATTAAATTTCTTGAACATGGACTTATTTTTTTTCCCCCTGAGGGCTATGATTAAAAGGAGCCAGAGAAGTTAAATATTAACATCAGACTTATGTACCTAAAAATAAAGCAAAAAATACTCTGGCCATATGCAACCTACTACCAAATATTCCCACAATAGATGTAACTCAGGATTTGAAGGACAAAAATTTAAATGTGGCCAAAGCAACACAGATGAAGGAAAACGAAGGTGAAAATAAATTATTTTTTCTTCCTTTATATTGTAAGATTTAATTGCAATACACCTATCAAGGAGGTTGGAGAAATTAAAAAAGTGAGCGACTGTGGAGTTTCTTCGTACACATATATAAAATAAAACAGGTGTAACACAGTACTTTAATTGCAAATCCTTTTTTCATTTGGAAAAAACAGTCACAGAAAATCTAAATATGTAAAACATCCTGACAGCGCCATCCTCCTAAAGACTGCCCAGCTTCCCCTCCCCAAAAGCTAAATTTATCAATACTAAATGCGATGGTTATCATATGGCCAATTATTAAAGATGCTACATAAATTAAGAATAAA
>NW_027114507.1:145570-146168 GCF_000696795.3 Halyomorpha halys | reverse complement strand
TTAATAAATCTATAAAAGTTCAACTTTAATCATTAAATAATATAAAAACTCTCTGTGGAAGAAAAAATATTGATGTTAAAACCAGAAGATGGTTTGCTTTAAAAGTTAATTTGAAATATTAAAGGAGGGAAAAACTCAATACCTCCTAAAGAAAATTATAACTTTATTTCCAATATTGATTACTATGTCTTAAAAATCACAATGCCTATGAAGATGAAATTATTAATTTCTCTTATTACAGCTGTTATCTGTGCAATAAGACAGTTCAGAAAAAATCGGACTCAAGTGGTTTAAAAAAAAAAAATTATTTATAGAACCTAAATAAAAATAATAGTAATTTTATCTTTTTCTTTCTTATTCATTACAAATCACCATAAATTATTAGGTACGTCCTAACAATATGATTTTTGGATGAAAAATTCAAGTTACAAGTCACCGAAGTCAGTCTATAATCAGATCAGGCACTACTATCAAGGCAGTATTTTCCCATATTAAAAAAATTTATGAATGAGGAGAAGATGGTTGGGGGTGCGGTCAATGAAAAACACAAATAAGTACGATTAACTTATTTTAATGTGCCAACGTTTCGGCTAGAGTT
>NW_027114507.1:134544-144900 GCF_000696795.3 Halyomorpha halys | reverse complement strand
CCCCCAACCATCTTCTCCTCATTCATCACCCACGGTCAACTATCTCTCATAATCATAATTAAAAAAAATTATATTTTAAATTATCTGTATTATACTGGAAGATTGCTGATTGACCGTGTGTATTAATAAATGGAATATTTATTGTCCGGGTGCAGTCAAATTTAACTCAAATAGTTACTATTTTTTATTTATATTACTACTATTTTTATTTGAGCCAACGTTTCGTTCTACGTTGCAGGGCTTCGTCAGGGCTGTTTTGTCGGAAGTCAAAGTCAGAGTGAGATCTGTATCTGTATTATACTTCACACATCCTTATAATTTCTATCTTCGAGTATGAATTAATGAATCTTGATGAATAACTTCATCCCATTATGATATATTACCTGCAATCGAATTCACTTTTCTAATCCAGAAGTTATAAAACAGTTTAAAATGCTAGAACCCAAGAAGTTTCGCTTCTAATGAGCGACAGTCTCGAGGATATTTTTTTCTTTATTTAATTTGTTCAATATCAGAAAACTATTATACTTGATAGGTTACAAAGTAAATCCTTGAATTACTAGCATTTTATTAAATTGTGTATTTGTAAATAAATAAAAAATCAAATCAAATGGTAAAACCAGAAAAAAAAATATTAATATTGGAAGTGTGTTATTGTCTCTCAGCAGTTTTTATACAATAGAACTGGAGTTCCCTATCTTTTGACTGATATTGTATTTTTATTGCTGCTTGTGCTTTGTTGGTGGGTCAACTTATAAAATCATTTCTTTTGCATTCGAAATATTCTGAAGATAAAATAATGAACTGGAGTTCCCTGGATACTATTTATGGAATGCATCCAATACAAAATAATCTTTGTTCTAAAGTTGTGTCACCATCACAGCAAACCAGGGATATGTTAAAAAATTTAAAACAAAATTCAACAGATCCAAGAAGCATATATACATGAGGTATAAATGGGGCCATAATTATTATATTTTAATCTATAGTGATATCTACCATATAGATATTTTATCAAGAATAAAATATAAACCTTTTCCAAGAAAAAGAAACTTTTAAGTATTTTCTTTACAAGATTAAAGAGTAAAATCATTAAACCTGTTTTTGTCTAAGTATAAATTTATAATATAAGAAAATTGTATATAAAATTTATAACATTATATTATTAGAAAATACAAGTGAAAAGTAGATTCTACAGTGACACAAAAAATAAATTTAAACAAATTTCATAAAATATTATGTTATTTCTTCCTAATACCATGGATCCTATGATGCAACAGAACTGGATTCTTAAGTTTAGTTACTGGTCTTTACTAAAAAGAGAAGCATGATGAAAGTATGATAAATTTAAGCAGTTCAAAATTCAGCAGTAAAATTTGTTTATAGACGACTTACCAAATGAATGGTTTGAGGGTTCTTATTCAATAAATAACTAAACCATTGTCTCCAATCAAGTTAATCAATAATAAAACTTTATGGTGTACGACAATAGTTATAGCTTGAATGATTTTATTGTATTCTTTAATAGTTAAAATATAGAATAAAAAAAAGTCAAATAATTCTTAAACTCTAGGAAAATTAACTACTAAAAAATAAAAATTAACAAAAGTGCTTATCCATTAGACTCAGTTTAATTAAACATTTTAACAGCTATTAAAGTGAATTCAGCTATTACAATATAAAAAATAATAGAAAAATGGCAAGAACATATGCTGACTTCTATTGTGAATGGAGAATACCTTTATGCATTACATGAGGAAAAATTATCGATTAATCATCACTGTAAAATTATTTTTATTTTCTTCCTAACTCAATCAATTAAAACATAAAATTGAGAACTAATGAATTCGAATCACCTTATTTTGTGCATTTTAATCATATGTTAACATAAAAAGTATAGATTGTTACTGATAAAATAAGAAGATAACGATAAAAATAAAAGAACATTATTATTAGATAAAACGAAACAACTACTGGAAAAAATATAACGAATTTAATCGTTAGCTCATAACTGTACAGTATCAAGCTCAATCAAGTCTCCTTGAAAACTACAAAATTCTTTCAGTGAGTAAGAGCCTACAGCTTCCACAAACCAAATTTTAATTCTAATCATGTGGAACATTTTTAAATTAATATAATTTCTTTTAAGTGAACAATATAAAAATATTAATTACGAATAAACATCAGAAAACTTATCTCAATTTTTATTTATAAAAAACAAAACAAAAAACTATTCCTATAATACCATTGAAGTAGTCAAGGTTAGAATAATGGCATAAAACATGGTGGACAAGTAGTAGAACATTTCAGAAATAAGAAAAGAAAATAATAACAAAACATTTGTTTTTCTATTTGAATGAAAACAACCAGGTTACTTTGTAAAGGTTCATAATAGTGAAGGTTAAAATATACAGAAATCAACGTTAATAAATAAGTATAGTCCTTCTCAGTTGACTCATACTTTTAAGGGAGACTTGCCATAAGTGAATTGCAAGTCATGTATAATGCTAAGTATAGTAAAATATTGATAAACAATTATATTTAATAATTAAACTCATGAGAACAAAACCCGAGAGAAGGAAAACCTGCCTAGAACCATCAAGGTTAGCCATCTTTGGAGGCTTCTCTCATATTGGTTATAAATACGGCTCTTTATCACGCTTTGATAAAAGGTTTAAATAAGGGCAAAACACAGTGTCACTATCCTAAATATGTACTTCATATTGTATGGGAGCCTCAACATTCGGAACCCTTAATTAAAGTTTAAATTAAACTTTCAAATATGGAGTAATTTAGTTGCTACGGGAAACTTGTCTACTTACCGTGGATGATTTCCTCATGATCTTCTCTCTGTTCTGTAACAACATCAGTAGTATCCAATGTTTCTGCAATGACAACTTCCTCGTGCAAGTCAATAGGGAAGTATTCATCAACAAATACAAATTCTTCTTTGTAATCGACCTCTTCTATAGTCTCCATCGCCGCCATGATGTACCGACGGGAGGCTACAAAGGGGAGAACCTCCGCGACGACGCGACCGCGCATTAGTGAAAATTATAACTTCCATTTGAATTAAAATTTATCAACGTTAATACACCATAATTTTCATTTGAAAGTATAATTCTAGTCAATATTTTTATTTTTATGGTTTAATTTGTTTCAGCTTATTTCTGATATGGCTTTTTATTGGTGAATTACAATCAGCTGATTGTCAATTGAGCGCGGGCGATTAATCCTTCTGAATACTAATCCCGCTCTCTTTGGAACTTTGAAAAGATACGTTATTAAGTTCTGGAATTGTCTGGAGAAACATCAAACGGATTTTAATTATAACTTAAATAGTCTTGGTGATACTAATGCAATTTACAATACATTGTTAACATTTGGTGTTGGGATATTATTATTTGATTACTTTAAAATATTCGATATTTATGTTTTCTTTCAATTCTAAATTTTACAGCATCAAACATGTTATAAACATTGAAGTTATATATGCCAACAAATATTCAAAATAACAAATAAAACAGTACTGTGTTTGACCTAGGTCTCTTCAAATTTTTAATTTGAGGTTACCCCACAAATTGAATGGTTTTTCATTTTATTCAATAATTTGGATGATTCAAATACAGTTAAAAATTTAATGCTAAAATCATTTGTTTTAGAGTTTGAATCAATTTTCAGTTGGACCCTAAATTATAATCACAGATATATTTATTGAAAAGTTAATGAATAGAATCAGTTTCATTTTATTTTTTCTTCTACTGAAAATGAACTCATTAACTTCTTAAGGTCACAAGAAAACAATTTTGGTTGACATGTTCTATGTTCAGGAAACAAATTTCACAGACATTTTTACTGCCACATGAGATAAAAAAAAGGTGCACTCTTTTGCTAATATTTAAGTTATTTTTAGGCTATCTATTTTTTATGTTTATTTCTTGTGTTTTTGTATTTAAATGTAAGTATTTGTCATTTTTTAAATTCTAATTAAAGGAAAATTGAATTTTGTAAACCTATGTGCGAAACTACTATAAATCTTTTATTTATTTATAATTTCTATAGTTAATATTAAAGCATTTTATTTCTTAGATAAATTTTTAATTTCTCAGATAGTTTTAAAATTTATACTCACTAAAAAAAAAGTATTGTGTTAATAGAATGTATTTGATAAGATTCAAGAAAGAGAGGAGCAACAAATCATAGAATAATAATGAAATATATATGTATTACTAACTGAACTTCAAGAACCTTATATATGTACAGTATTAAAAAATAAAAATTTGTACCACTACAACCCATGAAGGGTCACGGGTGCAGTACTTTAAATGCAAGTATTGTTACTAGGTCAACAGTTGTGCAAGATGATTTTGTCAGAATCACAATTGACTACCAGATTTTTCCCTAAATAGGTACCCACGTTATGAGGCTAGATGTAACTGGCTGGGCTCCCTGGACCCGCAAGGATGACTCCCTGCAACAGTAGCAGAATAAATAATTATCTGTCACAGCCGGATATGAACCCGGGGTCCTTGGAGTTAGTAGCAAAGTGCCAATGCATTTTGTTTATAGGTGAAAAAAAAAAGATGTGGAGCTGGAGGAGTTGGAATTGATGAGTAAATCAGAGTAAATGAGCGGTTATTATTAGTACTACCATGTATGAAAACGGCAGGAAAGAATCCTATGTTAAGAGTGAAGAGAATCGTGTCAACGAGAGACTAGAGTAGAGAATTGCATAGAAAAGATTGCAGAAAAAAGAAAAGTTGCTAAAGAGAAAAAAGAGAAATGCTAAAGAGAAAAGAGAATAAACAATACACAAGCATACACCATCAGGGGCTTGTTTCATAAAAAAATACTAACTAATACTATTAATCTTGTAGTTTGTATTTGGTATAATGTCACTGACTTATACAATTCTGCCAGTTAATTTTTTTATTTTAAACTCATGTAGTATCACTGATAGTCGTCCCTAACATGAAACAAAATGTATTAGTGCTTGTGTTTTATAGTTTGTGTACTTGTATTTTCATAATGATGTAAGTAAATTTCCACAAACTATACAATTAATGGTTCTCTCTTTTAGGAAAATCACAACTT
Organism: Halyomorpha halys; assembly: GCF_000696795.3. NCBI lineage: Eukaryota > Metazoa > Arthropoda > Insecta > Hemiptera > Pentatomidae > Halyomorpha > Halyomorpha halys. Next base: position 139,806 of record NW_027114507.1, on the reverse strand, counting down.
TTCAATTATTTTTTTTTACGGAACAGGTTTAGGATTTATACCTACATCTGTTCAGTCAAAAAATTAATTGAAAAATTGTAATTTTCCTAAAAGAGAAACTCTTTAATTGTATTGTTTGCAAAGTTTTTGGAAATGTACTTAGATCCACTGTGAAGTAAGCCATCGTTATTATGTATATTTTGTACTATTATTGGATTATAGATTTTGTTATATTGAATTATTTTATTTCAATCTATTTTATCATCCTAATTATGGAAACCAATAAAGGTTCAGCTACTCAATCTTAATGAGTAGGTTAGAGGATGTGACCGATTGAGGTTTCGCCCCTCTTCCCAAAAATATGTTTAATTAAAAAGAGAGTTCCTAATGATATCATCTTTGTCTTTCTAAGGAAGATTATATTTTGTAAGTAATACAAAAGAGGGTATCTCTTTTCTGAAAAAATATACATTTTAGCTTTTAAATACACAATTAATAAAACAGAAATGATGAGATTTAAATATTAAGTGATTTTCTCTTAGTTTAGCTCAGCTATCAATCATTATCAAGAATATGATAAAATAACTATGTTAAAAATGCAATTATTTGTAGAAGAGATAAGATAATTTATAAAAAAGGATGATAACAACAATATGATTATATGATAGTTTTGACCACTTTAAGAAAAAAAAAAATGCATTGTCATGTGAAAGAATTTGACTTAGTTTTTTAACTTTATATTTGTAAGTAATTTTATTGAATTCTACTCAATTTTTATTTTTATAATTGATTAACCCTAAATAGTTCTAAGGAAAGCAAGAACTATTTCTTTAACTTAGAATTTTTTTTTCAATCTGATTAAGGGTACCAACAATCTCTGAGAGATTAACTAATCTCCTATTGTATAGACTATACATATTGATCACAATGAATCAGCATCTTCTTGTGTCAGGTGGCTCAAATCTCCATATTAGGTTTCATTTACTATTAACTAATTACAATAGACATGCTTCTGTTTTAAATTGCAATTTATTTTCTTACTTAAAATCGGCAATATTTTCATATTATTTAACTAAGAGCCAAATCTTTAAAATAATATATCATATTTTCCATAAATTCCACAAACATTATTATATAATAATATATTAAAAATAATTCGAAACATACATCAGAAAGTTAATTGTAACATTTTCTAATTAATAAAGCTAAAATTATCAAATATAAATTTGGAATTTATAATATCTAATTTTATATTTTATTAAGTCAAGATATGATTTTTACTAATTTCTAACAGCAATGGATGTTAATGAAAATTTATAGTTTAAGAACTTTTAAGAAAAGTTTATTATATTGTGCTTATTTGCATGTGTGGGAATAATAATAAAAACCTATAATATTATATTGATTAAACTAGCAGTAAATTGTGGTTATGGTATGGATAACTATATATCTAATCAGACTTTGACAGATTTTGTTTTTACTAATGAATAATAAATAAATAAATATGTGTGTGCGCTTTTTGTATGGTGTACGCATAAATTATTTAAAATATCACCCTCATTTTTAGGGCATACTGCAGAAGAGAAAAGAAATATATATGTTTATAATCAGTGTAATACTTTGTTTGATTTTTTTTATTTTTTATTTTTAGGAAGTTTTTTATTAATGTTGGGTCTTAACTTGTAATTTTGATTTGTGACATCTTCCCAAAAGCTTTACTTCTGACTTAGCTATTTATTCACAATGAAAAAAACAACTTTCAGATCTCATCGGTGGCTCTTATTCATATTTGTCATATGTTAACTTCATATTCACTGGGATACAAATATATTTAATTAATAATATATAAATTTCTAGATTAATAATAATAAGCTAACATAAATTTATAGATATCAGGTATCACTTAATAAAAAAATAATTTAACAATAATACGTATATTAGCAAAACAAGTTTTACTAAATCTTACAAAATGTTCTTTATTTCAAGTTAATACATTAGGAACATTTTGTACAAATAACAAGTAGTCTTTTGAATAGGAAAGCAATGTTAAAAATAATAAAAATAAAAATAAAAATAAAAAGGTAAATTTATATCCAGTTATTTATACGACATACTTATAGTATGTTGGATGTATAAGAAAGCTCAATAATAAATGATTATAACACATAAAAAATACAATACAATGTAAATGTGCCACAATTTATGAATTAATTTGCTTTATTAACTTCATTTATATAGATATAAGCACTGACTAAAGTAGAATAATGACGCTAAACCTGTAAAATTCAAAGGAAAATATCAACTTACCCTGAGTCCTATTGCAATAATAAATATTACTAGGGTTTAGAATAACCACATATCTAAGTTGAATCTAATGCCATCAATTCCTCTTTTCTGAAAATATCGTTCCGTGTTGGTTTTACTGGTGATGTGTCCTTAGTTGGTACATTTAACTTACATATAATTGGTTCAATGAGACAGATTTACTAAACAGAAACTCATTGGTAAGGTTGAGTTCAAGTTACTCCCACCAAATGTCTCATAGTGGCATCAATGAGTAAAAATTCACTAAGGTTTAAAACTTACAACAATAATTTTACTATGTTCGTAGGTAGGCAACTAATTTGGGGCATATAGCTGGCCAGGAATGGAAAAGGGAGTTTAAATTGCATGAGGAATACATTTCATTCAACGATAACATTCTAGGGTTGACATTACAGTGAAGAGATTAGTAAACCAACTTGATACTAGTTCAAATATTTAATATTTATAAATCTTAAGGGAGGTTAAAACATAAAGAATCATTAATGAAAAATAGCTGTACTATCCTTTTATTTTCATTTAAAAAAGCAACTATGCTTTAAGGATTTACTTTTGATTAATCCTTTACCCAACTATCAACAAAAATGATAATTAAAGTCATTAAATTTATCATAAAAATGATCAATTAAAGATAAAAAAAATGATAGTTAAAGTTGATACAATAATCTGAAATTAAATGATTTTAATAAATCTCTTAGCCAAAAAAATGTGATTTGTGGCTTTTATTCATGCTGAATGTTATAATTCAAAATTAACGATTTTTAATACATTGCCCAATGAAATAAAAATAAACAATATTATTGCAAGAAACATATACTTTATGTTTGACTTTAATTTATTAGGGTCAGTACTCATTATGCATAAAAGCAACATGAAGTGATATTATATAAATAGGTGAAATTAGTGATGTAAAATTCATAGGGAATGTTCCTGGAAATATTTCCAACAATCATAACTTTACTTGGAATTCATGATTTATTAACAAAATAATGCAAAGATATCTTTTTATTACATATATTAACAAGTCATTTTTAAATAATTGTTAGTTTAGTATGACAAGGTTCAATAAATTCGGAACTACTGTAACTTCAAATATTTAAATGAAAGAACGTATTAAAAATATAAATTTAAAATAGTGGTAGCAAAGTATAGCTGCTCACTTAGATGATAGTCTTTTTTTTTTGTCATCAATGAAAATTTTCTGAATGTTCCTTCTCTGATTGATTGCCGATTTCAATTTTACCCCCTTTCAGACTATTAGTACAACTGATGTATAGTATTGCTCACCACAATGATAGGACGAAACGACCTCTAAACTTTCTTTTCAGTTTTACATGAGAAACTCATAAATAGATAAATAAATTGTAATAGAATATAATTTTATTAATAATTATAAACTGATTTGATATTTGGCCTATAAGATAAAGGTTGATATAAGATAAACTTTTTTTAAATTATGGATAATTAAAAAACAACAACTATATATGGCTCTGTCATCTTTTCTAAAGTTTTTGTTTCATACATAATGTAATCATCTGCATTGTTTTTTTTTTATAAATTCATATTTATATATGGTAAATCCTTACTACTATGAGGTTTTAAGAATGGCTACCATCAAAATGTTATCCCTATTTCATAAATCTTTCTTTTATTGCATTGGGCCTAATAAACTGAAAAAAATATATATAAATATTCAAATTTAAACAGACTATATATATGGAATGGAGTGAAAAAAGGAGTATATGGCTTAAATTGGAAGTAGTAACTGGAGATCGATATAGTAACTTGGAGTTTTATTTCTTTTGCAATAACTTATTGATTTTTATGTTGTAAATGATACAATTTGAATTATTAGTAGTACAGTTTTATTAAAACGAATATAAAATACATGTCTCATGATTAGTGTTGTGTAAAGAAATTATACTACTGATTTATACCAATTAATTAATTATTACTTTTACAAATAAACACTAGCTGGTTTGTCAGGATTTTTTAATGTTTATTGGTTTCTCAACAATGAGAGGGTTATTTCATTTTCGGATTTTTTTCAATAAGATAAATTCACTGTAAGAAAATTGCTCTTTCTTATGCATAAAGTGAGTTGCCCCAGTGTTTAGTTCTAACATTTTCTGCTAGTACGCAGCACTCATCCTCCTCTTGACTCATGGTGCAATAAGGATGAAACTCTTGTAGCTTGGTCTGGTTATCAACAGGGGGCAAAAGTAATTTTATATATTTTGAAAAAAACAAAACAAACAAAAACAGTAGAATGTTCATTATCAATAATGTATTACATGAAATTATTAATATAATTGCAATGATGCATGTGATTTTCATATTACATTAATAACTTCCATACTTTAATTACTACTTGACTCCCTACCCATTCTATGTTAGCCCCTGGCTATCAAGCCACTAAAATGTAAAACTGCCTCCAGCGGACCAGGCTTTGTTTATCTTATAATGCCGTAAGGCAAAACAAGATAAATTGTATATATGTATTATATATATTATGTATTTGTATTTGTATTTATATGAAAAATAAAGAGGTTTGAAAATAAAAAAAATACTGAAAATCAATAAATTTTAAAACGATAAGAAAAAAAAAGTATGTGGTCGTTTTTATATGGTGGAATACATAGCTTTGATGATTTACTTAGGAATACATAGATTTACTATGATATTTCCATTAAAACTCCAACCTAACTATTTCACTGTATACCTTCAAGTATACAGGAGAAAAATGTTGTATTTAATTTGAATTATGTCATACATAAGCAATGCAATTTAATAATTCATGTTTTATTTTCTGTTTAAGAGGGATCTGAAAAAAAGTATGTGCTTGTGAGTAATTATATATTTCATCTTTATATTTAATTTTTTTTTTTTTATTTCCCTGACCCTTGGAAAATGTCTATAATAAAAATGTTTCCCAAACCCTCCAAGCCACTTGAATATCCA
>NW_027114507.1:131238-133454 GCF_000696795.3 Halyomorpha halys | reverse complement strand
TACTCTAATGACATTTCAAGAAAAAAATACGACTTCAATATACGATATCTATTTTTAAGCAACGCTGTAATATTTATTTTTTATATCCATATTCTGAATCTATACTGAAACGTTCATCCGCGCTATGAATCGTTTTATATTTTTGAATATAATTTTGAAAAAATTAAATAATAATAATAAAAAAAAAAAAATATTTAATTTTTTAAAATTTATATTAATATTGAAATATATCTGATAATATACTGGAAAAGGTATTCTTAAGTGCAGTGAGAGTGTTTAATTATCATTAATACAGTAAGTGTAAATATTGGGACCTCATAAAATAAATCTTACTGTTTTAAAACCTTTTTTTTTAATTTCCACAATGTTGTCAAAATCCTGTTGATCAAAAGTCTTTTCCATCGTCTACTCTAGGTTTATTAAAGCTTTATCAAATCGAGGTGCATTAATACCATCAAGGAGAAATTTATGAAGTAGGTATGAGAAAATGGAGAATTCTTGAGAATCCTTGCAAATACCTGTTGAAAAAAATAAGTGGACTTCGCTTTGATTTAGAAATTTTATCATTCTTGGGTACTAGAAAAGATTAAAATCCAGTGTATTTTGATGAAATAAACTGAATAATGTTTCTTGATCCCCTTATAAACAAAGATTTTTTTTTTTAATTTTTAGGAAACATTTCGTTAGTTCAAAAAATATGATGCCACATATATACTCAATATTACATAAAAAAGACTAAGGTTGTTCCAAACCTTGTGATTCTCGCGAATTCCAGTTTCTCAAACCTTAAATATTTCATCTTTATATTTATTTTTTTAAAATTTATATTAATATTAAAAAGTGCCACAGTGCTCCGCTGTACACAGCAGATTCCAGAACGTACCTTACAATGGCCTTCAGGCAAAGAAAGGACATATATGTTTACTATGTATTATGTATATAATATGTATACTTATGATTTTGTTTGAAATAATAAAATTAATATATGAGTGAGAAAAAAGAATTATATTAATATCGAAATATATCTAAGAATATATTGGAAAAGGTATTCTTAAGTGCAGTGAGAGTTTAATTATATAGTGTTTAATTATCATTAATACAGTAATTTTAAATATTGAGACCTCTTAAAATAAATGTACTTTTTTAAAACTTTTTTTTTTTTAATTTCCACAATGTTATGCCAACTTTGTCAAAATCCTATTTATTTTGATGAAAGAAAATGAATAAATGTTTCTAGATCCTCTTATAAACAAAGTTTTTTTTTTCCTAGGAAAAGTTTCTTTAGTTTAAAAAATATGACCCCACTTCTAATTAATTACATTAAAAAAATACTACGATTGTTCCAAACCTTGTGATTCTCGCGAATTCCAGTTTCTGAAACCTTTTTCATAACTCCGCAATTTTATAAATGAACCTCGAATTGATAAAGCTTTGAAAACCTATATTTGACAATGGACAAGACTTTTGATCAACAAGGTTTTGATCTTGTTACCATCCATGTTCTGGCGATAGTATTGTGTTTTTGATATCCATGAAATCTGATCAAACCACAGAACATTTATTGTACATAGAAATCTCTAGAAACAAATATCAAATTTCTTCCAAAAAGGCGTTAAAACGGCAAACCTCCGCTTCTTTTTTTCTTCTTTAGATTATTTTATAATTAATTCTAAATTTTTACGTCGTGCAAAAATCGTTAGGAAAATACTTGTTAAAGAGGTGGACATCATCGATATACTCGTTTGCCCATAAGCTTGAGGTAGTCGGCGGCTTAGTCTTTCTCCCTCCTAAACGATTGGCGATCGAGTTTCAGTGGATTCCTTTTGGCGTAGGTACGTTTTATAAATGCAAAAGGGCACTTCTCGGTCGAGCATGTTATACCGAAGACTACAAATTATTTGATACTGAAACATCCAATCTATATGCAGCTGCAGACAATATCCCAATCACCACCTCGTATCGTTTAAAACATCTGTTGAAACCGAATAGGGCGTTATACTACAACGTTTATTATATGCTAGGTAACAGTTCCTTAACATTTTATATTCAAATCATTTGGACATAATCTTCAAGATGGAGTCTTCTTTTTAACCCCGGTTTACAGATCCATCTTACAGAGCCCAGGGCCCCATGATCCATAGGGTCCCTAATTACAATGATCTGTAAGTTATTAAAAATTATTTTTTTTTTAAAATAATTTATTTATTGATATTTAC
>NW_027114507.1:123975-130613 GCF_000696795.3 Halyomorpha halys | reverse complement strand
GGGCAAGACGAAGGTTTACGACGAAGGATAAATGTGATTTGGTGGGATTTATCGGAATTTATTATTAAAAATGAAGTGAGAATACGATAACACCAACAAAGATTGTGCAGCTCATCTATCACTGATCTCGATTGAAACTGGTGTACTTAAAAAAATTAAGAAAAGTATCTCTAGTAAATTTATGATTATTTTTTTAAGTTTATCAATTTTCAAGTATAAAATAAATAATGATTTTAATGAGCATATTATTTAATTCTTTTAATGACCCAACGTTGTTAAGAAAATAATTTGAAGGCCCCCCATCAGTAATCTTGAGGGCCTCCATAGTTCAAGAAATCTCTCTGGTCAGAACCTGTACTGCTTCATGTGACACCGTTCTGTAGATCTTCGTGATCCTCAGCAGAGCCAATCTCCCGGTGGCCTCTTCTGTGCTAGCGTGAGGTTCCGGCTCCACGCTAGGGATGCGTACCTCAGAATACACATCGTCGCAGTGTACCTGAGGCCCCAACACGCACCCCCTAATCTGCTTAATCCATTAAGTGACAGAGTCACTCGATCGTTTTTTTTTAAAGGTGAGGATTGGCATCGAATCGTCTTTTTATCCTCATACCGAGATACGTTACATCCTAGCCTGGTCATCTCTTTCCTTGATATCTAGGGTGATATGATGAGTCCTCCACTGAGTTTCACATACCGGCTGTACACATCATTACATTAACTCCTCCTTTTTTCATTCTCTATAAAGTTCTACAAATATCGCGAATTAATAAATTAAGGATTTTAAAAATTAAGAAATAGTCATTCTTCGGCTTTGAGGAACGAAATGGTCAGAACCATACCTGACAAGTAGATAAGGAAGTGTCGTTTTATATATTGGCATTGAAACTGCTATTTAACTGGAGAGTCTAGTATATACATTTAAACATATACGTGTAACCAACCAACCAAAATATTGGTTAAATTCATTTCTGTAGTAATTTACCTTTATTTCCTTATTAGAAGAGTGTCATAGGCTGGTCAAGTTTATTGTTTGAATGTTCAAAAAAGGTTTAGTCAATTAATTTTTATTATTTGTTGTACTCAATAAAAAGAAATGAAATAAAAACTGTATTTCGAGACGTTTCCCTTCACTCCCTCAGTTACCCTTCACTCCTTAATTATAACATTTTTTAAACCAAAACTAAAGGTTTATTCTGAAGGTACTGTGCCACTAAACAGGTATGAATTTTAACACCTCTAAATTATGACTTTTTATTATTAAGATTTTAGGAAGCAAAATCTTCAGATAATTTCTTCAGTGATCTAACACTTTTAGTTTAATAATAATAAAATAAATTATTGAATAATAAAAATTATATAATAATAATAAAAAATTATCATAGTCTTATTCTTAATAATTATAGATATATTTCACATTTTTGTAAAGTTCTGACCTATTCTATTAGTTATTTTCAAACATTTTTATCTTCACCCCATTCAAAATATTGAAGTCTACTTGAAGTATTTGTGATAATATACAAATAGATCTGTACATTCTCAGTTGTTTACTTATCGAAGTCATTTTTCTCTGAGTTTTTTCTACATATTACAATTGTCCAAAAGATATATTTTTAATAAATTATGTTTCTATTAAAATTGAATAAGTTAACAAGTTCATTCACACATGGATAAAATTTTTTTTTTTAACTAAATTAAAATCAAGTTTTAAATGAATCCCATTAAAAAAAACAATCATAATTAAGCTGTTTATATCAAATATAGTTTTATTAAATTTATACATGATGATGTAATGTCGAAATTGGCTCTTTAACTTCTTAAGTTTGCAGAACACTATAATATATTATTTGTGAATCAGTGGAGTTCATAACAGCATCAGAATACTAGTCTTCACACGAGTGTGTCTCAATCTTGTCTCATACTTTGAGAAATTTGATAACAGTCCGAGAAAAGAGGTGACAAAATAAATTATTTCACCCTAAAATTGATGATACTTGCCAACCACGGTTAGGGGGATATAAAACGGCAGTTGTTCCAGAAGTTACAAAAAAATACATTACCGTACAGTTTCATTATAAATTAAACATTAAAACATTTAAGGTGCATACTCCTTAAAATTTATTTTATTCAAGAATAACCTTAAATTTTCGCACATTTTTTCTTTGAAATTATTTATAGTAGAGTAAGTTGTTTAACATAAGTCTATTAGAGCTTTTTACAGTCAAAGATTCAGTTATTAAAAAAACCTACGTTTTTATATACAATTAACTAAAAATCAATATTTTAAGAATTAATTTTGGCAAATATCATGAAAACTGCTGGCTGAAGATAAAAGGTATAGTAAATTCAGCTAGCTTTACTTTTGGTGCTAATAGGCATCTCTAAGTATGAAAGTTTTTTTGGTTATTATTTTTTCGAATATCATTGAAACTACCGCTACAAATCCACAATTGAAAACTAGGCATTGGTACGTCGTTTCCATGATATATTCGCCAAAATATTGATTTTTGGTAATTTGGAAAAAAATTGTTGCTTTTTGAAAAACTGTGTCTCGGGAACTATCGAACGTAAACAGCACTATTAGGCCTCGTTTTTTGCTAATTAATTCTACTTAAATTGTTTCGTAAGGATTTTTAGTGTAGTAAGTAGCTTAAAAAATATGGAGCTTTGAAGGAAAAATTATTTGTTTTGTAAAGTTTTGAAACGGTCGCTATTTTTTATTCTTCTTGCCAATAGTTGATGGAGTTACCATTTTATACTGGTAATAGTACAAGAGTCCAAGAGGAGAAAAAAGCCAGTTATCGCACCCCAATTTTTGATTACTTTAATGAAAAATATGTATAATTAATAGTCAAAATTTGATTAGTCTGCCAATTATAAGTAGGGGAAATAAAAAATGGCGGCTGTTTCAAAGCGATAATAAAAAAAGTTTTCAATCGGAGCTCTATATCTTAAAAAGTAGGTACAACACAAGATAACCTAGAAGAATAGTAAATTCATTTAAAGAATAGTAAATTTGCTAAAATATGAGTCCTAATAGAGTTATTTAGGTTAAATAATTTTCGTACTGAAAGATTAGTAGTTAGTTAATTTATTTTGAAAAATTTATATCTCAAAAACTATTTGACGTACAGATGTCTATTAGCACTCAAATTAAAGCTAGTTTAATGAGCTATAAAGTAGTTTATGATGTTTTTCTTAGTAGGAGTAATAGTTTACATGAAATTTGCTAAAATAAATTGATTTATAGTTGTTCCGACAAATTTTCATTTGCCAAATTTATATTCATATGTGAATATCATAAAAACAACTACCCCAACGAAGATAAATGTCATAAACTACTTTATAGAAAGTCAAATTTTCCTTTATTTTGAGTGTTGGCAGACATATGTGTGTTTTATGGATCTAGAGAATTATTTTTTCAAAAATCCAACATTTTATACGCACAACTAGAAATTAATATTTTGAGTTTATTTTGTCAAAAACTACTGTTCCTACAGAGAACAACATAATTAACTTTTTTATAGCAAATTTAACTAGCTTTAATTTGAGCGCTGGCAGACATCTGTACGTCCAATGGTTTCTGAAATGAAGTTTTTCATAAATCAAACTTATTGTCCGAACAACTATAAATCAATTTATTTTAGCAAATATCATGAAAACTACTATTCCTACGAAGGTAAACATTACAAACTTCTTTATAGACCATTAAACTAGCTTTAATTTGTGTGCTAATAGACATCTGTACGTCACATAGTTCCTGAGATATAGATTTCTCAAAATAAATTAACTAACTAGTAATCTTTCAGTAAATTTTTGAGAAATTTTGCTTTTTAAAAAGCTGTATCTCGAGAACTATTGGACGTAAATAGCTCTTTTAGGGTCAATATTTCAGCAAATTTACTCTTCTTTAAATAATGTTCTCTTATATTTTCTAGTGTTGTTAGTTTTAAGATATTTAAAGATTAATTTATTTAACAATTAATTATGTTTTAAGATAAGCTCCGAATGAAACATTAATGTTTTTTTAATGCCTTGAAACAGCCGCCATTTTTTATTTGCCCTATCTATACTTGGCAGATTCATCAGTTTTGACTAGTAATTAATTATACCTAGTTTTCATTAAAGTTATCAAAAATTGGGGTGAAATAACTGCCTTTTTTTCTTCCCGGCTCTTCTAATGTAACTAAATAGGTTTTCTTTAAAGTAATCAAAAATTTGGGGTGAGCTAAGTTTTTTCTCCGCGTAGAATATAGAACAAAATAAATATCTGAACACGTTCCTGACTTTTAGTAATAAAATATAGCAGAGGCAGGAAGTCCCTCATGCGATTCTACCTTCAATGTCAAATTCAAGGGATGGGTTCAAATTCACGTTGACAAGTAAAAAGTGAATACTCTATTTTTTTTTCTATTTGGTCTCACACAGAATACGTTTATTAAAAGACCAAAGTTATTTTAATCGGTCAGAATAACTCTAGAGAAGGGTAAAAGTACTTCTGATTTCATATTTGAACCGTTAGTTCCTCATGCGTTCTCCGATCAGGAGTTTGTATTGTGGTGTTCGGTACATTCACTGATACAAAGATGCTTGGTAATAGGTATAGATAAAGATATCCCTAAGACTAGATATAGTAGAGTTATTATCTATATAAAGAGAAGAGAAGGCATAGGGCGCGCGGGGGTGTCGGGGCATGCTCGTACCGCCTCTATCGACCGCCCCCGACCAGTGTGATCCCGCCGGTGCCCGCAGGCGAGTGCTCTTCTCCTCGCGTGGTATGTATCACATGTGACACTAAGCACATCACTATACTATAGCACAGCACGCTTCGTCACTCAGTCACACGTCACTATACTAATCTTAGCATGAGTCCTATCAAACTGTCAATGAATATAAATTGAAACAGGAAAAAAAAATGCTTTCCGATTGATAACATTGCATCCGAATCTAGTTTACAGAAAATTTATTTATTTTTTTAAACTGACAAGATTATAGATTCATTCGCATCTCCTTTAGACCTAGATATTCCGACTTATCATAAATTATGGGCATTTTAAGACTTCTGAATCGGCGTATTTGAATGCCGACATTCCAGTTGTATAGTAGATCACGTTCACGTGTCGTTCAGGTTGCCTTATCTTTTTTGTTTATATTAATTTGAAAATCGTTTTTAGAGAACGATAATTATACAATCTGCCACAATTATGGGCAATAAGTATTAGAATTAATATATTCATTCGTACAATAAATAGGAAAAAGAACAAAAAATATTTAAATGATAACAATATTAATCACAAAATTAATAAATTAAATGTTTAAAAAAATACAAACACATCACGTATAAATATAAATTTATATCCATAAAACTGATTAAAGTGTAACAAAATAATTTATGTACAAAAATAAATAAAATTAAATTTAAGTACAAATAAAATAAATTCATTATCTACAAATATAAACGAAGCGAACTTTTTATATATATTTTTTTAAGATATCGAAGTTGTATTAAATGTATGCATTAAGTACTCTAATGACATTTCAAGAAAAAAATACGACTTCAATATACGATATCTATTTTTAAGCAACGCTGTAATATTTATTTTTTATATCCATATTCTGAATCTATACTGAAACGTTCATCCGCGCTATGAATCGTTTTATATTTTTGAATATAATTTTGAAAAAATTAAATTAAACTTTAATTTTAAAAATATTTTATCTTATTAGATTTTATAAATATTTAAATTAATAGAATAAAGTTATATACAATTCATAAATAAATATATCGCTGATTTATATAGGTTAATAACTCAATATTGTCCAGATGTATTTTAGTCAAAATATAATTAAATTATTTGTATATGAAGGTATATTTTTTAAAATAATAGGCAAGATTATTTCACCATAGTTTTAATTCACAAATAAAATATCGGATGTTTTGGCTAAAATAACCTCTTGAGGAACACTATTATAATATTCTGTAGAAATATATAATTAAATGACAAAATACTAAAAAACTGATTGTTTACTCTTATGAAGTAATCCAAAATTGATATATCACTTATTTTTTTTTTTTTTTTTGTATTTGGTAACATTTTTATTTATTTATTTTTTGAATAAAGTTTAAACATTTTTAAATTGATGTCATATAATAATATATTCTTTAATTGTTAAAGTATTGCTGAAGATGGCATATTAGCTGGAAAGTTGGATATTTTATTTGTAAATTAAAATTATAATGAAGTAATCCTAAGTATAGATTATTTTTTTTAAATTTAAATCTCAACTTATTAATAAACCATTGAAATTTCGCCTGGCATAATCATGACTACATGATATTTTAATAATAATATAGTATAAAAACATTAAAAGCAAATTAAAGTTATGGATAATTTGGATTGTTGACGTGAGAAGTACTATCTCTAATCTTCTATAGTGAATTATTATACTTATATCTATTATTTTTATTATCTTGTAAGGCTTTTATTCAATAGTATTTATTATTAACGTTGTAATCATGATAACAGATTAATTGGAGTCGATCGGTTAGTTTAGTAATTTTTAAGAGACTTAGGGTATTTTTTTTTTATAGAGTTTTCCAAAAAACATTAAATTAAAATTTATGGTTTCATTATTATTAT
>NW_027114507.1:117330-123170 GCF_000696795.3 Halyomorpha halys | reverse complement strand
ATATATAAAGTATATATGTGTGTGTGTGTGTGTGTGTGAGTATGTTCTAGAGGTATTTTATTTCATTTGTCAAATAAAATCAAAAAGTTAACTGTTGCCATGAACAGAACAGAGACATTGAAAAATAAAAAATTGTAATTGAATATTATTGAAAAAATTGATTACTTTAAATTGTGAGAAGAAAATATTATTATTTTGAGAATAAAAGAAAGTGTATATGTTTTATATGTAAAAATTTAAACTTTATACATTTATTTAATCATTTGTATGTGAAATGAAGATTTCAGTTTTTTAAATTTAAATATTGGAATATAAGGAAGATTTTTGTTAAGAGACCAGAACAATACAGTCTAGATAAAACAAACGCCGATTGCGATGCACTTGTTACTAACGATATATACCAGCAATAAGAACTTGAAAAACGTGTTATTTTATGTATATAAACTGGATTAAGTTTTTAAAGACTTAAAAACTAAGTAACAATTATTTTTAAACATAAATAGACATCAAAGTTATAATTAAAAAAAAATATTTTCATTTGTTTTATTTTTTGGCTATGGCCTTAAACTAATAAAGCGGATCTAGTGAGTTGCTTATGAGAATTAACACAGACAAGACGTTTATCAATCTGGGCAGAGAAAATTATTTTAATTTAAATATTACTGAAAGTGTTTGTTAATTCCCCTAATTATAAAAATCACTAAATGTCAAATATGATAATTTAAACTTTATGTTCATACCCTTCATTAAGAATAATAACATTAATAATTCATACATAAATAATACATGAAATGTATTATATATCCTTTAGTGCGCCTTGATATGGTGTTGGATTATAAGGTGTTGATATGAGTCCAGTTAAGGTGGTGCAGTCCAGCTGTAGCATATGACTACGCCATGGAATCGGAAGGGAATTGATCTTTTATCTTATTAGAAAATAGAAGATAACAGTGAAATGTTTAATTTATAATCATAATCAAGTATATGGAATCAACGTTAATGCTATAATCAAACTAAATTATTTAAAGCCAATTCAAGTGAAGTTATGAAGTCAAAAATGTTTATGAGACATATCTACATGCAGTGAACTTCAATTGAAATGTCAACGATCAAGTATTTTATGACATTTATATGTTTAATTTATGTTTATATTTTATTCATTACATTGTAAATTGTTTTTGTTAATATAAGAAACACCATTTGTTTATATAACAAATGTAATCATTTGTTATATAAACAAATGTAATCATTTGCTATATAAATAAATGGTGTTTTCTCTTATAATTCAAATATTCCTGGAATGAACTAGTAATCAAACTAAACTATTAAGCTCCAGTCTCTTTGTCATTACATAAATTATTTATGAAAAAAACTTTTAGTCAGATGCAGTCATTATGTGAACAACATCAAATAACTAATATCAATATTAAAATTGTTTAAAAATACTTAAGAGCTTTTGCTTTGTTGTTTGCTGTGATATTATAAATAAGATCCTGGAGAATGATCGAATAATTAATTATAATTGGAGTTACAAGAAAATAAACATTGTGAGACTATATGGATGTTTTTTACTATGGTTGATAATATATTCCTATCTGAAAAAAGGAATTAAATTATAAATTAAAGAACTTGTTAATTTTAGAAAAATTAGTTTTCAATTAATTCTCAAGGAAAACTCGATTGAACAGATTTTTATTTTATTTTTTTTTTACATGAGTATAAAAACAACTAAATAGCGATTGACGCAAGCATTTTCCAACAAAGACAATTCAATTCTTTTTTTATGTAATACTAAGTTAATATCTGTTCTTTGAGGGCACCTAACGAGATTCTAGATCCTGGTTTAAAAAGAAAAATTAGCGGTAAACATAAATAACTTTTGTTCTGTGTTCTTTTTTTTCTGTTTGATCATAAAAATTTGATAACCAGAATTAAATGAGGGCGCGAGAGCAGAAGGAAGTGAGATTTAGTAGAAAACAATATTATCATACCACATAATTTACATTATCATACCTATAATTTTAATCGTTAAAAGGTTCTAATGATATTTGTATACTTTTTTTTTTTTATTAATATAAGGCAATCCACAGCGAAGGTGATGTTTGCCTGGTTATCTACCGGTGACCAACGTATTCTAACCATGGTGGGGGGTCAAATTTTTCATTTTGTGGGACCGCCACTTAATGAAAAAAGTCAACGCCGGATTCGAACCGCTGTCGTCCGCAGATTTCTGACTGACCGACCTACGCCAACCATCTGTGATCATTTTAGCCCTTATGATACTCCTTAGCCCCTTATTTGACGGATACTGAACTTGGAATAGAAACATCTAAAATATGTAGCTCCAAGATTTTTTTTTTAATTACTTCAACATGTAATAGTTTTTAAATATCCATTTTTTCTGAATGCATTCACTTGAATAAGTTGGCTTCACAGTAGTTAAGAATTGGATACCCAAGAAGAACAAAAATTACCTTCATATGCAGAAGGTACTGCAGAGAACTGCAGGCGATCGCTACTGCATTTTATTTATCCATAGATGGTAATCAATTAAAAATATTGATTTGGTCCGACTCAATCTCTGTTTCACAGAATATAACAAACTTGGGTAAAACTGGATCCTGGTTAAATAAAATCTATAATTATTTAGATAAAGAGAATGACCTAATAAAAAAGTGAATTTTACTGGACTGCAGGATACTTCGGGAAATGAGAAAGAGGATAAAGTAGCGAAGGAAGGTGCTAATATGAACATTCCACCTCTCCAAATATACAAGCTGAATGATATAAAAAAACAGGTCGAAGCAGAAGAGAAGTGGTTGTGACAAGAATAAGAATTGCTCATGCCAATCTAACTCGTGTAAATTTAATTACGAAAGAGATTGAACCGAAATGGAACCTGAAATGAAATTTCCCCATTAACTATTCAACATAATATAATGGAGGAGTGCACATTTCATGTAAATAACACAATACTATGTTGTAGAGGTAGCTTGGAGACTGAGGGTATTAATTCATAACATCATAAAACGATTAAAAAAACAAAACAATGTAATGATGTAAATTCAAGATAATGATGTGATGAAATAAAATAAATCAAATAAATGATTTGTTGATGTTGATAATAATTGGATTTAAATATATTACTATTGCATGAAGTGCGCCTTCAACTCAAGGCCAGGCACTCCTTCACTTTTGAATTGCTGATTGAATTGGTAGTGGACTGTATGAAATTAATTGAATGAAATAAAGCATAAGGTGACAGAAAGATAATTTATTTATAGGGGTTGGTTGAACAAGAGAGAATTGTTAAACACTAAATTTATTGTTATTACAGGTATGAAAGGTGGCCGAAATAGAACATTTATTGCAAAAAATAATTAATTAATTTTGACGTGGGCTTAATGATGATGGTGTTAGCTATGTGGAGAGATGTGGACTTACTCCATGTTTTGACGCTTCCTGTTTGTTGTCTTCCATGTCCCTTCGTCTACCCTCTCCTCGGCTACCGGAGGGATCTTCCGCGGTGTCCTCACTCATGATTCATTGCAGAATAAAATCGGAGAAAAAGAATCAACGCTTATGGACAATGCTCGCTAGCCTTTTATTTTCTCGTCCACATGGTGTGCTGCTCTAGTTAATTAGCCATATTTTTTGAGCTTTCCGTGTAAACGGAAAAAACTATTATTATAAATTTATTTTAAAAAAAAATTACCATCGAAATAATTTTAACAAAAACAGAATAAGATTATTCAATCTAGGCACCGAAAAAGGTAAAAGAAGATTTGCATTACATAAGAAAAAAAAGAAGATTTGCTTGTTGGAAGGGAACATATCCAGTTAAGATACGACAGTGGGACATGGTCGCTGATGCCCAAATCAGAAGATTGATAAAAAGAATTTAATGAAGTCTTCCGCGGAAT
Source organism: Halyomorpha halys (assembly GCF_000696795.3). Lineage (NCBI taxonomy): Eukaryota > Metazoa > Arthropoda > Insecta > Hemiptera > Pentatomidae > Halyomorpha > Halyomorpha halys. Next base: position 119,247 of record NW_027114507.1, on the reverse strand, counting down.
GAAATGTTAGGGTGATAACATTAATGCGGAATTGATGAAGGAAACTCATATGTTTCGATATGAAAGAAGAAGTTCTAAAAATAATGTCCATTTACCCTCATTTGATATGTTGCCAGCATTTTAAGATGGGAGTAGGTATAAAAACAAAAGAAATATGTTTAACACTCAAAATATTCTTGACCTGAGCTCTTCAACATTCAGTGCATCTTAGTTCGAATGAAGAGGACATGATGACTGAGATAATTAGTTAGAGGTTTCGGAACAGTGTGGGTTCGATTCCCACCTTGAGTAGTTAATATTTACTTATCGGCAATCCTGAGAAAAAAATTAAATTCCTACTTAGGTTAGTACGAGAAGGCAACCCTAGGTAAGCCCTCGTGGGTTGGCAAAAAGGCAAATAGGCCAACTTACCGGACTAGTTCTCCTCACTAGTACAAGCTTCAGTAATTAGACAGAACCACACGCCTATGGTTGTAGCTGCATATGTTCAATTATTTTAATAACAAACTTTTGAAGGGATACATGTTTCATTTAAATTTACTATGCTTTGAAGAATTATTTTGATGAATTATTTGAAATACGCAGTCATCTGACTTGGTCCTGGGTTTGTGGGAGGACTAAAAAGGAAATTTCTAACTATTAAAAAAATTTGTTGCTAATTTTTTTTCTTAATTGACACTGCATTAATTGACTTGGAATGTTAGAAGCTTATACAGACCAGAGGCCGACCAAACTCTAGTGAATGAAGTAAAACAGTACAGATAACATCAATAAATGATCAACGGACTAAGATACACCAGCGTCACCAAGATAGGCAGGCGTGGGAAGGCTGATTCGGGCGGCTGAAGATCTACAAGGTCTGTACAGCCAACCGAAAAAAAAAATGACTCTAAAGTTCTAGAATAATTGCTATAATAGTTCTAATATGATTTCCTCACTTACTTTATTTAAAAATCAAATGATCTTGAAAAGATTTGGAAAGTTTAAACATCTGAAAACGATCCCTAATTAGTTTATTTATTTTTTCTTCCCCCTGTGATGTCTAAAATTGAATTTGTGTTGTGGTGGAATCAATCAAACCGTTAATCCGGTTTTGATAACATGTTTGGGTTGGCGACTACTAGGGTATTTATTTTACAATTTTATTGTAATCAAAACTTACAAGTAAATCATTTTTCGACATATTTCCCTTGCTTTTCAACGCACTTGGTCCATCGTTGTACATGCTTCATGATGCCCTCATAAAATAAGGTTTTCGGTTGAGCTGCGAGCCGAACAGAATGCACAGCTTCATTAATTTTGGGATCTATCTTGCACAAACTTTATGAAACCCAAGTCTGTTGCGGATGATTTTGTAGGCAGAATCATGACTAATATGCAGAGGATGTGCCACTTCGTCAATAGTTACTCGTCTGTCTAAGAGCACCATTTCACGTGAACGCTCAATGTTTTATTCAATTGAGGCGGTAAACCGTTGTGTTACTTTATCGTGCGTAACACTTGTGGGACCTTTTTTATATTTTTCAATCCATTCGTAGACACTCCGTTGTGACAAAACACTGTTTCCGTTCTGTATTTATGTTCTTCATGAAGTATCAACAGACAACATCGACAAAGCCAGCCGTATAATGTAAGTATAAACCCTGATGCTTCGGTGAATGATCCAGATGTTAATGAATAGGTTGAAGGTGGTGAGGAAAATGAGTGCACATTTAAAATTGTTGAGGTAATCGTACAGAGCGTTACGGAAGTCTCTACCAATGAAGAAGATGAAGGTGAAAGACAAGTTGAGGAACTAATGACAATAAAGCATGAAGAATCAGTGTCTTATTTCAATAACTGCCTGAAGTGGGCTACAGAGAATGATATACCGTGGCAGCAAATCCTTCAATTATGACGTCAGAGAGAAGAAGTCTT
>NW_027114507.1:115281-116885 GCF_000696795.3 Halyomorpha halys | reverse complement strand
CTCATTACATGGCCAAGCCATTTAAGCCTCTGTATCCTTATGTACGAGGAGATGCTACATTCCTTATAGAGCCCAAAAAGTTCACCATTTTTCCTTTGCCAATTACCGTTCTCGCATACGGGTCCTAAGATTCTCCTCAGAATTACTCTTTCAAACCTGTCTAGCAGGTTAATGCTTTTATTGCTCAGGGTCCAAGTTTCTCCACCGTATGTGACGACTGGCCTTATCAACGTTCTGTACAGGGTGAACTTGGTGGTACGGCTAACAAGTATATAGAAATAAGCTCTATTTCCGCAGCAATTCTGCTTCTAACTTCTTCTTCTTCATCCTGGTTCTCATTGATAATAGAGCCAAGGTAAGAAAATCTTCTTACCACTTCGGAATTATAGGTACCCATTACAAGGCGACTCTGCCTCTGATCTTGGTTTTATCCCCATTAATATGCAGGCCCATCGTCCATCCATGGCCAAGGATGGGCAGGCAAAGTTTGTTACTCATGAAGAGAACAAAATGAAAAAAAAAAATTATTTCAACAAAACCGAAAATTGTCACTAACATTTTAAGTTTTAGACATCAAAAACAAACATTTATATTCTTTAAATTGTTGCTTTAATTTGTTTAATTATATTTCCTATGGTTCACACAGGTAGTGATTATTAGCAGATAGATTACGTAAATCCAGGCAGTTCATGAAAATAAATTTAATTAATATCAAATAATTGAATGCAAATTAGGTATAAACGAACGTTAATTTATAACGTGTGCGATTAAAGAGGTTAAAAAAAAAAAAGAAAATATTTCTCAAGAAACAACCAAGCAAATTGCTTTTACAAGGCCCCTGTCGGAGGAATTTCTTTTTATAATCCGGTTTTTTAAAAGGATCCTCAAAAAAGATGATTAGCATGGTAAATCAACTTTCCTTTAATGCTTTAAACGTTTGGGATTATTAAATTTCGAGATGATTTATACAGAAGGCGCCGCGGCAGTAGCAACACAATTTCTTCTCTTTAAAAAGCTTTTCCTTCAGAAGTCAAAGCGGCCGAGGAGTAAAAGTATGATAGCTCTCCCGTTTCATCTGACATATTGTATATTCAAGATGAAAAGGTTCAGTGATACAATCTTAATTGTGATTAAGGAACAAATTGTTAGCGCCTTTTAAGGGTTTTTCTTCTTCAAAGTTAGATTAAACTTCGGAAGGGCGCTCGGACATGACAAAATAAAAAAGTTGCATTTCGTAGTTACGATTTCATGAATTTTATTGTTCTGATAACATTATTTTAAAATAAAATAGTTCCTCACAAGACGAACGTTGGAAGGAAGCGAAATGAGGGATTTTAGTCATAGCCTGAGTCTTAATCTTTACTCTAAGGATATACTAAACAAGGAGAGAAAAACACATTATTAAATATGTTGAGCTGCACACAACTGCATTGGGTTCCTTCATTCACAGCATACTTAACATTAGTAAAGCACAATTCGTTTTGAAATATATAAATAAACAGTAACAAATTATACATTATATTATATTATACATGCTCAAGCGTGTGGAGGAGTTAATTGGATTGGCTTGGACAAGTTGGCCTGAACTGTCGGATTTTGGGAAC
>NW_027114507.1:103216-113471 GCF_000696795.3 Halyomorpha halys | reverse complement strand
CTTAGAATATGATGGTTACCTCTAGATAACCACCTTCCTCACCCCTGTATATCAGAAATGACCAGGAAGGGGGTCATAATAAATATATATATTAAAAAAGTTTAGATCTTTACCAGTTTCTTTTTTTATTCAATTTTTCGGTGGCATAGTAAAACAACATGACCTATTATGTATTATCCAATTTACATTAGTAATTGAAATGTTTTTTTAATTTAATAATTATCAATAAAAATGACTGAGGAAAAAGTGGGGTTTTAACCACTACTTAAAATAAAACTATATACTAATAAATTTTATAAACATTTTATTTATAACAGTTCTATTCTATACAAATACATTCTTCACATTTTTACAACGCTTCGGCTCTTTCCATTAGCCATTTTCAAACTTTTTTTCTCTACACCCCAGTGACATTAGTAAAATCATATGTTATATTAAGTTATTTGTTTTCCTAAATACTACTCTTGTATTACAAGTGATAGTGAGTTTTTCAATTTCACTATCTCAAGTAAATACTACAGGAAGTATATGTTATAAGTATTTAATTTTTTTCTCTTCCCTAGTTGTTATTTTAAACTAAGTTAGGTTTATCTTGTGGCTTTTATATCTACAATATATTAATCAATATTACACACAAGATTCATTTAAAAATATAAACATTACGTCACCATTAAAATTATATAGACTGAGATGTTGTTATTCATATTTTAGGCAAAGTTTAATTTTTATAATCTATTATTTAAATTAAGTTGAAACTAATTTTATTTCTAGTCTCTAGGAAAACCTTTGGATTGTCAATTCTTTTCCTTTCATCCACTATTCACCTTTTAAACTCAGTTCACAATGAGACTCCTATTATGTTGCTAAAAAGTACCTCTGTCTAGAAACATTATTCTAGTTAAAAATATATTAACTAATATATATTAGTTCATTGTGATTTAAAAAAAAAACAAATGAGATATTAAAACATATGATGATAAAAAAAAGGTCCACTTGTTGACGAGTATCTGCAGATCTTGGTTGAAGAAAAACAAATGTTACAAATGTTTTGGAGAACGTTTCAGTTGTTAAATCAACCAAGGCAGAGTAGCTTGCGGCCATCTCCGAATTGAAAAACTGGAAAAAATAGATCCCTCCTCAATCGAACGACCACCAAAAAAAGTTCTATAAACCTGCTGTTTTTCAAAAAAATACATTAGTTAGAGCATGGGATTTTCTCATCCACTCACCACTCCATATCCCTCTTTGAAAAAAACAGGAACAAACTGATACTATAGGAAATATCATACTGGAATTCGTAAATTTTAGAGTTATTAATTTCTGTATAGAGTGAATGTATCAACTATTAACAAGTTCGCCCACGTACACTGTCTGATGAACTTTGTTAAAAATTTTAAAACGTAGGGTTTTGTTTGTTTATTTATCAGTTACATTAGAGAGAGAATACTTTATTTATCTATGCTGCCTAAATACATCAGGTTGCTATCTCACACAGCATACTTATCAATTCGTAATCGGACATATATAAATTACACATACATGGCATAATCAGAAAAAAAGAGATACAATAATAAGATATAATAAACAATTTTTTTTTCCCTACAGTTTCCTTTTACAATCAATTTCGGTCTGTACAACAAATACAAATGTTTCAATTCATTCCTATTTTTCTTTCTCATTTCTGCTCCTCTAATTTCACCCTTTCACAGTTTTTTAATTCACCCGATCAACAAATTCGCTCTCCGGAATTCACCCTCCTAGATCCTCTTCAGTGACCCGCTAAACAAATTCAATATTAGACGGTAATGTGAGATCAGACCATCATTCATAGTCACAGCAGTAGACCAGTTTACCAAAAACCAACAAATAGATACATTTTACGAGAATAAGACTAACACTTAGATTAAAAGGAAAATATAATAAAAAACCGGTTACAGGAAACACTTGAATGGATAAATAAGTTTAAAAAACAAAAAAAAAAAACAATATTTTATTGTTTCAATATTCTATAGAAAACGACTTAAGTATGGAAAGAGGCTAAATATTAAGATAGTTTGATATAATAAGCCACGATTTTATTGTTTAGACTTTTAAATGTAAATTGTTGTCTATGTATTATAATGTACAGTTGTAAATAGCAATAAATAAATATTAAAAAAAACAAATTGTAGTCTGCTGACATGATGTGGTTTTTCTAGCATACAAGTACAGAGACATAACATATTCATAAAAATGTTCTCCAATAGGAAACGTCAATGAACATTAATGCTGACTAAGTCAAAGTTCCACGAACCGAAAAATATAAATAGCTTGATTTATTAAAAATAATGATAAGATAGTAATTAATAGGAGCGGGTACCTTACGAGCTCAGTGTTAAGGTACTGCGCCATTAACCTCAACGGTCCGGAGACTTGTTAAGCAATGTTAAGGGGTCGACTCAGCCTCAATAAAGTGGGTACCCTTAATTGGTGAAAATCTGGCGGTAGAGTGTGATTCTGGCCAAATCACCTCCTTGCACAACCGTTGGTCAGGTAATAGTACTTTCTTATAAAGTACTAAACCCCTGATCTTCATGGTTTGTAACAGTACAAATTTATTTTTTAACCGATAGCTGAAGACAATGGTAGTAATCAATGAAGTGAGATCCAAAGAGATGGAAATATTCAAATAATTTGGGACTTATTTTCATTAGTCAAAGTTTAAACCGTGAAATTCTAGTTAACATTGCAGAATAGAATGTACTAAACCAATATTATGAATGAATATAATATATATAATGTATTTACAATATAACATACAAAGAGCCTACAAAAAAGAACAGAACGTTAATTATTATTACATAGTTTTATACTTTATTTCGTTAAATTTTGATCACAACTCAGACCAACTCGTGTTGACATATTACATGTTGTGCTGCAGATGTGAGCTCGTGTTGAAGTAATCGCAATTTTTTAAGAACAAAAAGTTTTCATATTTCTATTGCTAAAACAACAACGTATTTTACATTTTCTCTAGCTGATAATTAGGAATATTTTTTGTTCCTACCAACAATACAACAGTTTAACAAAAGACGGAAGCCGTAATGCAATCGGGAATGTTCGAGAGGTTTCGGCTTTTCTCGTTCGAATTGAATTAATTTATTTTTCCATTGTTCTCCTTTAGTTATAAACAAAATTTTTATTATTTTGTATTTATTCATTGTTTCTTATATCCAAGAATAAGAAAAGTTATTCTTATCGAATATACAAGATTAAAAGTAGTCTAGAGGAAGATTTATTGAAAATTCAGCAAGTGCTGTTCGATTATTTTAATAACGAGAAAGCTATCTGGTATTCGATACCACTTGATTTCTCATTGATTCACAGAATAAATCCAAAATGATTAGAGCCGTTTTGGAGAAAATCGAAAAATCGATTTACTGGAAAATCATTCCTGACGGTCGATTTTAGCTAAAATGTTGTCAAATACCAAGCATATAACACCCACCTTAAATATATAATTTCAATTATAACTCAAATTCGACATTTTTCACGATCACAATACCTTCTCCTAGTATTGAAGTAAGTGAAAGTAAGAAGGTAAAAAAAAAAATTGGTGCCGTGCGCACATAACACTACACAACGGACAACTCGGGTTGAAGTTATCCCTAGTTTTATAATTTAAAAAAAAAACAACTAAAGACCAGGAAAGCCGAAAATTATGAACAAATTTTTTTTATTTTTTTGCCTGTTATAAAAATTCCTATTGTTACTACTTCTCGAAGCAGGATTAACGAATATAATGCTTCTTAAGAATAAAATAGTTTAACAAAAGACAACAATGATGCAATCAAGATTCGGCTTATCCCATTAGAATTGGATATTTCTATTTTTCAAGTAGAGAAGATGGTCGGGGGGGGGGTGCGGTCAGCAATATAACATAAATAAACAAAAAAATATTTTACAGATCGTCATCAGGGAGTTTTAGGCAAACTGATAGTTGACCGTAGATTAATAAGTGGAGCAGATGGTTGGGGGGAGGGGCGGGGAATTTCTATTTTTCCTTTATTTTTTACTAAAATTCTTTAATATTTTGTATTTGTCTATTATTTATTAATCGTAACAAATGTGAAAAATCGATTTTATAAAGTTGCGCTACAGGTCGATCGATTTCAGTCTCATCCTAATTATATACCCGCCTAAAATATGTAATTTCAGTTTCGTACAACTGTTTATATTTGAGCTAGACTTGCAACATACATACACACAGAAACAAATTTTGCGAATCTTGATTATTTGGACTCGGGGACATCCAAACTTGTACTTCCATCGAAAACTTGAAATTCGAATTCGAAATTGTGTACTATAGCAGTACTTTCCTATACCGTATATTCCATTTATAGTAAGTTAAAGTAAAAAAAAAATAACTTGAAATAAAAACACTGATCATTTACTTTGTTTAAGGGAATGATTTAAATCTATTGTAGTTTCAACCGCCAATGAAATTTCTTGCTTGTAAGAGGTCAGGTCAAAGTTCTCTTTAAGGGTTTGTCGACAGCACTGTGACTAAACAATGATTACGGTATTATTACGAAAAAAAAATTGCTTCTTTTTGTTATATTGTTTACATCATTATAACCCTTGGTAGATCACTGCTGTCGACTTTCACTCCCTAAAGAGATAAACAAACCCCTAGAGTACGTTAGTGACCTATGAGGTTCCCAGCCTAACGAGCAAGTCAACTCGTCAGGCGAGGTCAAGATCAAGCGGCAGCTGCTAAGATCAATTAGATTTATTGATTACTAATTAGTTTAATATTTCACTTTAAGCAGATCCGTTACGCGCTCATTATGATTTCGATTTTAATCTCTAAACATTATTAGGCGAATTAATAAAGTTGCTCATTATTCTTAAAGATTATAAATTATGTCAACAATTAAATAGCAATTACATATAGAAAAAATAAGCAATTCAAAAAAATAATTCTTAAATGTTTCTCCCAGTAGACGTTATGCCGTTATGCATTTCTCATGGCTAATAGGTTGCAGCCATCTAAGTTATTTATTAAACCTAGAACATAAATAAATTGTGAAAGGTATATGGAACTGTTTGTATAAAACATCTAAAAATAATATATTGCAAGTAGAGTGACTAGCGACTAGTGATAAAGGATACGAGGTAAAGAAAAGATTTTAGGTAAATTGCTCTATTTCCATTTTAAGTAAAATTTTCAAAGTAAATATAGGACCTTACCAAAATCGGAGTATAGTTAATTCAATGGCCTTTGCCCTAATAGGCTGCACTAGACTATACCACCTTACCTGGACTCATATCAACACCTTATAATGCCAAAAGGCAATCAGAGGAAAAAGACGCAGTATGAAGCCATACTGTTATTACTCTTGAATATAGAGTACGAAAAAAAAACAGAGTATAGTGGACTCGCATAGCGGAGTGTAGCTTCTGGCGTACAAGGCAGACCGACCCTCCTCCATGGTGCACTTTTAATGAGACACCTCTACAAGACAACGGTGGCCAGAATGCAGGATTTACAGAGATCCGTTCTTCGACGAATCGTCAGGGAAACTAAGCTTCAGAGGGATAAGAATAGTGCCATACGTGAAGAGCCTTCAACTCCCCACTGTGCCGGAGTTCATAAGTCGCAGGTACATCAATTTTTTTGAAGATTGAATGATTGGAGGCTTGTTTTAATCCTATGTTTTGAAATATCGCCCCTCCGCCAAGACCTAGAAGGTGGCAGAACATTGTCCCCTTAGTCGACGTCTTCGACGAAGAAAAGGATTTGGGCTCAGCGGTCTAAAGCCGTCTTACTTCACACCTGACCGTGTATACGGTAGTAACGGAGTATATCTCATCGAGGCTTCCAACATCCACGTGAATGAGATAAAGAAAATGTTTAGTAAGAACGTTTTTGTAATATTTTAAGAATAATTAAATATTTTTGAAAATATATTTTGTATGAAACTTGGAATAGTATATCACAAGTAGGTTACAAGCGACTTATGTACTAGTAACCACTATTGGCTAGTGACGCGATGGAATGAGAAGTTAAGAAAGAGATAAGGAAGAGAGTGAGAAAGGAATGAAAAATCCAGAGAGGTTTCTGTGAAATATGTGAGCACTATATTTTCACGTCAGTCGAAATGGAAACCAAACCAAATATGGACCAGGAAAATTAAAAATAGACGTTCAGATTGGAATGTTAAGATAGTTCGATTACGGAGAAAATTCTGAAACCCGGTGATTCAAAATCAGAAGTGAAGTAGTACTGAGAAAGTCCTTCTCTCAATTTCCTTTTTAGGGGAAAGATACTCCGAAAAGTGAAAAACATTTATAAAATATAATATCAAAAATTCTTACTGGATTTATCTAGTACCAATAATCCTGTTTTTGGACTGTATTATACATCTGTAAAAGTTCAAACGTCATACTGAACTGAGTAAGAGGGTTTAAAACGAGTAAGCGTGGAAAAAGTATATCAACAGTACTGATAATGAAAGTTGGCGATTATAATATATATATACTAGGCATTGAATAAGGAGAAACTAAGAAGGCTGATACAACAAATGCGACTATAACAAAATATTTAACACGTAACCTTTTGAGGGCATTAAACCCAATAAACAGCACGTAACCTCGTTGGAGTTGGAGCCATATGACATAAAATTTTGTTTATTGAGGTTAGCGACCTTTTGTATTGTAAATAGGACTGGAAGGAAGGAAGAAAATATGGTTATTTGTTTTTTAAATGAAATTTTCATCAATATATCAAAAAAGTTAATTTTTCGCAAGAAGAGACAAAAAAAGTGAATTATAAATCATAATTATCATAAATTATACGTAGGATGTTGCCTGTAAGCATGCACACATCGTTTTGGTGTCTCCATGACAGTCACCATACAATAGCGAAATTGATTCAATCACTGACGATAATTAGTTTATGAGGTGTCGATCAATAAGAATCTTGTTTGGTTATTATTTTATTGCAATAATAAATAAATGCCTGAAAAAATCGTAACATTTGCAGCCATTTTTTTGTTTTATTTTATGACACCCTTTCTGGTCATTTTTGACTTATGGAGGCGGGGAGGGGGGAGGGGGAGAAGGTTATTTATAGGGTACCGCACTATTCTATCCTTGCTGAGAGAACAAGTTTTTATTTCGTTGGACCACATGCTGGATTCGAACCGGCGCCGCTGCCGTTTCGAGGTTACAAAGACCTACTCAACTCCTTTGGCTATAGGCGGCCCCATTCGTAGCCTTCCTTCTACTTCCTCAGTAATCCCTCTAGTTAAAATTTTATATGATCGGATTTTAAAATTTTATAGTTAATCCATCATTACCCCTTACACGATTCCTTACACCACCTGACCGTGTTATGACTTGCTCTTAGTACGAAAATCTCTAAAGGCACGGCTCCATACAATTTGACATACTTAGTTTCATTATCAACACTCTGATATATGTTCAGCTCTAGATTTTATTCAGTTGAGCATGGTAATTTATACTTTTGCATAGAATTAAAAAAAAAATCTTGTTTATTTGAAGAGTAAAATTATAAATAAGTATTGTTATGTACCTACATTACATATGCAAATGGTTAGTCTCAATTTCCTTAATAATTTTTAAAACTGGCAATGATACTAAACAAGCAGTCGAGAATTCATTTATGCATAATGAAAGTGTCTCGACAATCGACTAAGAGGCCTTTCAGGAAAAGACAATTGCAGGGAAAAAAAATTGAGGTTATGGAATGTAGAAAATAAAACCTTACTTTTCCCCGAACTTGTGTATCTTGGATCGCTCATAACCCAAGACATGTTGTGGACTCCGAAATTAAACGAAGAGTCCTATGAGCCACCCGCTGTTATATGGCCTAGGTCCTTATTTTAGGAGCCGTGCCATGTCTAAGAAAACCAAGATGTATTTGTATAAAACAATTATTCGGCCACTTCTTCTGTATGGATCGGAAACGTGGACTATCTCCAAGGCTGGTGAGAACAACTTAATGGTCTTGGAGAGGAGGATTCTCCGTAAAATATTTGGAGCTGTCAAGGTTGACCAGATATGGAGACGTCGAACAATCCAGGAGCGCAAAGTTTTATTCAAGGAACTAGACGTTGTCCAGTTTGTGGGGTTCAGTAGATTGAGGTGGGCAGGACATGTTGCTCGGATGGCTGAGAGTGATCTACTAAGGAAAATAGTGACCGAGGTACTACATGGAGCAGGACGCAAAGGAAGACCACGCCTTCGATGGAGTGTGGTTTCAGTGGTGATGCCAGGACCATGATGGGTGAAGAACTGGATGGCGGCCTCACAAGATCGTAATGATTAGTGGAGGCTGTTGCAGGAGGCCAGGACTCGACATCGAGTTGTGGAGCCGAATTAATAATAATAATAAAATAAAACCGAAAAACTATTTGATCACTAAATTTTTAAAAATTCTTGATAATTTATGAGTAAGAGTAGCTCAGTCACAAACACGGCCAGGTCCACTTAGCAACTTTTTTCAAGAAATCGAGAAATTCTTATTTTACCACAACGATCTAAAAATAAAATAGGAGACACCCAAACAAAGTTCTAGTGAAGTTTCCATGTGGTTGGAATACTATGGTGTGATTGGCTCCACTAGATATGACCGTTTAAGAACTTATTGTGTTGTCCATTTTTAGACCTTTTTTTTTTTTTTTTTGAACGAAAGAGCTCCAATATCGGATGGAGAGCGAAATAAACTAAATAATGTATATCATGTTTCGACAAAAAATGAATCTGTCTTGTTCGTAACAGGACTACTCATTTATTCTCCCATAACCTAAAATTAATATATGAAAAAAATACTGACTCATAGGGTTTGAAAAAAATAAAACTAACCTAAATTTGAATGTATCTCTTGAAATCAATTAGTGATGAAAACACAAAGTGGTGTGTATTAGTCTACCACGGCGTGGGTAGCTTACATTAGTATGACAGTTCACGTTTCGGTTGGTTCGATGAGCATAATGTATTAGGGATCGTTACAACCAGAGACAGAGGGTTGTGAAGTGTGGATACCGAACTGTACTTCAGCCTTAAATGTTACATAATCTAGCTATTATAAGTATTATCTAAACATGTCAATCATGTAAATCATTTTTTTAAATTTATTTATTGACATTTAAAACTATACATAATAATATATCTAGTAAATTTGAAGTAAGACCATAATGGTATGATAATGGCATATAGATAAATTACCTGTTGGTAGCACTCTAAAAACATTTTTATATTAGAAGGTCTCGAGGCCATCTTCTTTTCAGGCGCCTCGGAGCATTGTCAGGAATGAAAGAGGAAGCAAGGTTAAAGACTAGTGGGTTTGAGTGGTTAGAGACTTTATAATGGAAGGATTGATATCTGGTTTGGGCTAGATCGGTTACATATGGAACATTAAGGTCTTTATGCCACAAGCTCAACTCAGTATGTCCAGACCTTACTAATGTGGTGTAAATCAGTCTTTTGTAATGAATTGGAAGTTTAGACCGTTTGTCTATTAAGTGCTGTAATAGTCTGAATCATCGTGCAGTTTCCCGTCTTTTCAGTCTTGTGTGAGGATTCCAAGTAAGTCGTTTGTCCAGATGTAATCCAAGGTAGCGGATCTGTTCTACAGGGGTAAGAGCAACATTATTAAAGTATACTGTAGGGCAGTCGGCAGGTTTACGACGATGAGTAAAGGTGATTCGATAGGATTTGTTGGGATTTATTTTTATCCTCCAATTTCGGCACCATTCTTGGAGGGTTGTGATATAGGACTGTAGAGTATAAATAATGCTTCTAATCGATATTCAACCTTTCAACGTGAGTGCCAATAATTGGAAAATAATAAGAACAATACCACTGATTTTGTTCTACTACGGAGGTTATATTTTACCTACAAAATATATTTATAAGTTATAAAGTAAAAAATATAATTTTGTTTTACTCCCTTACCACGTCCGAACTCCTAGGTGAGGTACTTTAAAAATTCGTTTTGGTTCTACAATTGATTGTTTCGTAACGAATTTTACTAGTCTAAAATTTAATTAAATTTCTTTGCTACTTTCAATTACCTATATATGAAGTATACAGTAAGGGGAAGGTTTGCGATCGTGTTTTATTTTTGCTTTTTTTAATATCTAGGTTGATAGATTTATTTATTGATAGATATTACAATCTGCCACACAGTTGTGGGCAATAGGTAATAGTGATGAATGATCACATACATACTAAAATAAAAAATAAA
>NW_027114507.1:95736-103131 GCF_000696795.3 Halyomorpha halys | reverse complement strand
ATAATGATAAAATAATATATACAATATTTACACAATCGACCTGAGGATCCCTGAGCCCACTCTATCCCCCACGTGTGAGGGGTAGAGCAGAGCTCAAGAGATCCCAGCGCATCCCTCTCGCCGCATCACTGGTGCGATCATGTTAAATTTCAAATTCCAGTTTTCGAAGAAAGTCTACTTTTCGAAGTGCTCTGAGAACAAATAACCAGGTTATTTAGGACCTGTGTCTGCCCGTGATGTCACAGCAATATTTTCGTTAAAATAGACTAAGCAGAACATTATAGAATTGATTTTTCACATTTTTTTCGATTTTCTCAAAAACGGCTCTACAAACCCTGGTGCAATACTGTGTACCAATGTAAAACTAGAGGACTTTTAATATCAGAACGGTTTTGACCTTATTAAAGTAGTCTAACAGGGCTTAAATGATGCATACTTTTTAAAAAATCTTCTCTCAAAGTACCTTTCATTTTGTTTCTTTGAAAAAATTACTCATCCCACATTCTTACTAGTCATTAAAAGTTATTTGGTTTCCTACTTCTAACTGACGACTTCGAATCTGAAATTCGATATCTTTTATTGATTACTAATTGGGGCTTCTTGACCTTGTTTGTCTTCCACTTTATTTAAAAGTTTTAAAAATTATTTTAGAACTAGAGTATATATAATAATATAGTTAAAAAAAAATTTCACGTAGGAAGGTGGGCTGATATCAATTGTAACATAAAATGTCATTAGAAAAATATAAGAGTAAAGTCAACATACTTTCAATTTTACAGTCTACCATGTTTTTTTTTTCGTCCTATATTGACTTGTAATTTTCATAAAAATAATAAAACATACGACGTTTAACGAAAAAACAATTTAAACACGGACAGAATGTCATAATTAAACTTCTATCAAAATAAAAAACAATCATAAAAAATTATTTTTTAATTATTGACTATTCTTCAGAAGTCGGATAATACATAGTTGAGCCATAAAACTTTATTATAATTGTTCGTGTGAGATATAGTTATATTTTCGATTTTTAGTTAAAAAATGCACTTAAAAATTTAATTCATATTAAATCCCCTACAATTAATATATTTTATTATTTGATGAATGATTAAATGAATCTACAAACTGAAAGTGTTAAACTGAATTTTTCTTAATGAGATGTAGATAGTTGACCATAGATTAATGCTTGAAGAAGTTTGTCGGGGGGTGCGGTCAGCAAAGAACAACATAAATAAACAAAACCATATTTATTTATTTTATGCCGACGTTTTGACCTGAGTTTCAGGTCTTCATCAGGGCTATAGAACAAAAGAGATAACAACAACATTTAGAGTAACATACAATTGAAAAGGAATAGTATACAAACAAATTTAGAATTATATAAATATTGAATTAAATCATAAATGATAAAATATGATAACTGATAATTGAATAGTACAAAATTTTAATTGATTGATATTTGTGGAATTGTATGGTAGTAAATTGAAAACAGTGACAGATGAAATATAATATCATATAGGTAAGAAGATATGTATAATATAAGATATGCAAGTAGTGTCTAAAAAATTTGTAAATGGAATCTACAAATTGAAGATTATGAGAAACAATGAAAAATAGTGGGTGGCTTATATCTGAATTACATTGTGAGTATTAACTTATATTAGTATGAATTTTTCTTAATCTCAATGTTCATAGTCGAAACTGAAATTTAGAATTCCGAGAATAAACAAAAGTAAAATATAGTTTTTTTGGAGTGTGGCTTGTACTCAGACGGAAATATCACAATTCTTTCACCAGAGACATCTGATGGTCACGGAATTCGTGCAGAGGGTAACTAAAGGGACAACGAACTCAGTTACATTTTCCAACCACTTCTGTTTTTCATCTATGAAATTTTTATCACAATGAAACTTCTCTCATTGATATTATCGATGTTAAAAGTGATCTAAAACTGAACCATTTATAATATTAAATTAAAATAAAATATTGGAAGTGTCCAAAAAAAAAAAAAAAAAAAATGCTCCATGATGATGTGCTCTCGTGAATATTTTTAAGACACAAATAGCCAAACTTATGGAGAAGTTGTACATTTTTTCAAGAGGAGTATTGCCTGGATATGGAGGGTACGACAAGATTTGTAGATGTATTTGTATTTAGTGCAACAGAAGAAGAAGCACTAAATACAAAAAGAAGGTTATAGCTGAACCTAAGATTCACACGAGAAGGGGCTGGTTATTTTATATGGTTATGGTTATGGTTAAGGGACGGGGTTGTAAGGGTTAAGCCTCAATACACGGCTTTATACCTTAACTAGTAATTTCTTTAGAAAATCCGATAACCTACCTAAAAAAATAACCTACTTCATACTATGGCGGAAATCATTATTCTAGATACTCTTGGAATTCTTCATCATATGTATTGATACTTAGTTTTGTCAATTGTATGTACAGAAACAATATTCAGAATATTTTTTAATTACTTTGCTTAGTACATATACCAGTTATTTTGTAGTTTCTATAATTCTATATGATATTTTATAATTTACCTTTTGATTGATCAGTATTCTGTCAGAATTAGCAGCTCTATACGGTAGAGCTGCTTCTCGAAATTTTCCTACTAGCTAAAATAAATGTTTGTTTAATACCTTATAGAAAAAAAATAAATAAAAAGAAACAAAGTAGTTTCCACTTCACCTAAGTAAATAGTTGTGTCTGTGGATATTCCAATTTCTGGAAAAGTCCATTAGCGGTTTGAAGAAAATAGAGAGTCCAGAAGATAAATAAAATAAATAAATGTCGAAAGTAATGATAAATAAGGAATAATCTAAGGTCTTTCTGGGAAAAACTTATCAAATACATCAAGGACAATTTTTCCGATATATTTATTGAACTATATATAACGAAAAATTTGAAAAGACAAAAGTTTTAACTATTATTTTATTTTTTCTCAATTACCGTATTTCAATGAATGATTAACAAATGTTTAACTTTAATGATGTCTTTAATATTTTTCGGCATACAAATGACCATAAGTTCTTATATTTTGTGTATTCGTAGAAGAAATTTACAAGTTATGTGTAGAAGGCACGTGTAGTATATATTTACAATATATAGAACACGTAGGGTGAAAAATTTCAGATAAATAAACGAAGTGTGAACTCCAAGTTTAATCAACCCCTAAGCTCGCTAGTTTTTATCCTCGAACGAATTTCATTTCTCTCCTGGACACGTTTGCTCTATATTTGTAAATTATGAATACACTCAATTAAAGAAAATACTTTATTATTCAATAATCATACAATTCAATTCATTATTAAATTAAAAAAAAGAAATTTCTCAAAAAGCATATTAAAAATAATTATAAACCTTTCAATATTTTCTCTGAGCTTAAGGTTTAAGCAGTTAAAAAAATAAAAACGATATACAATTCGGAACATAACTAAAATTTTTTTTATATATACTAATTTTAATTCATAAATATTAGTATGTATGTATAAGTATTAATAATAAATTATCGGGATATAGTCTTATAGAATTAATTTTTCTTAGCTACTTATTACTTTGAATGTGTTTAAGATTTCATTTTACCTTAGTTTAATTTTATTTTCATTATTTTTTCTATTTCTTATTTGGTTTTCATTTAATTTATATCTCTGTAAATATGGTGTGAATATGTTCTATTATCCCTATTACCACTGTTTGTAAATATATTACAATATTGTATAAAACATATTACTTATGAGCTTTGCTTTACATTATGTTAAAAATTAAATTGAAAGAAAATAAAAACCAAAAAGTTAAAAAAAAAATAAAATATGGTTACTGATGATTTTCACAGGATTATATTTTTAGTTCATTTGTGTTTCCATGTGCTGGTCTTTGTTTTTAATTCTAATTTGAATTACTGAAGAGTTGAAAGAAATCATGAGTCAATTTGTCTTAATTTAATTCTTAATGCATCTCAGTTATAATTGTGTAACATGAATAATTGTTTGCAATTCTTAGTCGTTTTTTTTGGAATACTTGAAGTTTTTTCAAGTTGGTTAAATAGGTAAAGCTCTATATGGGACAGGCATGAGTTGTGATAGGTATTAATACTGACTCAATCGAGTCTTAGCTGCCTGAGAACTACAGGCAGCGCTGGTTCCAATCCGGCCCGGGGGTGGACTTTTTCATTTCGTAGCGGACCCACGAAACGAAAAAATTGGGCCACCGCCATGGTTAAAATAGGTTGGTCACCTCTAGATACTCTTTAGTATGTCAGAAATGACAAGGGGGACAAGGTCATATAAAAAAAAAGTTTCAGATAGGAGGTGACATTTTTGTGGATATTATTTTTCAACTTATATTTGCTGTAAACGACTACAGAAATAGCAGTTAAAAAATAATGTATTCTATATTAGAAATTCCATTTTGTAGTTTACTTGAAGAAGTTTCTGTTATGGGTTTTGACATTGCTTAATAGATGAATAAACGCTTAAACAATTTAAATTAACATAAAATATTGAACTAATAGAACGGGGTTTTTGAAAATTTAAATTAAAAGTTATTAAATTATGATTATACTGACTTGGTGGGTAGAGATACGGGTTCAATATCCAGTAACAAATTCAAATTATCGTCCCTAATAGAACGATATCAAGATTTAATATTAACTCTAATTGAAAAACAACTATTATGATCTAAGTTATGATATTATTATTTTTGTAATCTAATAGAGTTTAGATAAAACATAAAAGGAAGGACCTGCAGAAATGGAAACTACTGGGAGGATGAAAAGCGTAGTGAAATCTTTTGGAAAAGCCTTTTCATGAGGAAGATTCCAGGGCTCTACTGAGCATCCATTACAGTTTGACCAATTTATACCAACCTTCTGGGAATACTGTTATATTTTCATCGCATTCCCATCTTTTGTTTTCATAAAATATTTTGAAAATAGTATTTTTCTAATTTAAAAACTTCAGCTTGGTTTCACTAAAAAATATTGTCGATTCTCCCTACTTTATGATTTTAATTACTTTTAGCATATGCTATTTTAGATTTAGTTGGTTCCAACCACTTTAATTTTGTTTTTAAGATACCTTTTTTTGTGACCTAAAGATATTTGACCATGAGATATTTTGTTCTTAAAAGCTATGATATAGGCATTTAACAAGGATTATTTATTATTTGGTGTATTTCATTCCCGGTTTTTCTTTTTTTTCGCACACTCTTCATCAAATCAGTTAGCTCATTTTTACCCTTTTGAAACACAACAGATTATCAGCCTCTTTAAAATTATATTTAATTACAAATTACAACCCATAACCTTGTTATGGTTAACAAAATAGTATAGCCCACGAGGAGAAAAAAGGCATTTATCTCACCCCAATTTTTGATTAATTTAATGAAAACTATGTATAATTAATATTCAAAATTGATGTCTTCCAATTATAGGTAGGGGAAATAAAAAATGGTGACTGTTTCAATTGTAATGTAATTTTTCAGTTGGAGCTCTATACCTTAAAAAATAAAAACAACACAAGAAAAACATCTTCAATGAAGTAGTAGAGAACGCTTTTTTTGTAAAAAATAGTGTATGTTGTGCGAACTCAAAAACTAGGGACGTAGAAAATCACTACTACAACACAGTTTTGCCCTATATTATTAGTAAATATAAAAAACAGGAGTAAATAGGAAGTTCTCGATATAATTTCAAAGAAGCATCTTATATACAGGCTGTAAAAGATGATAAAGGATTAGTACAAGAGCTCAAGAGGAGAAAAAAGCCAGTTATCTCACCCCAATTTTTGATTACTTTAATGAAAACCATGTATAATTAGTAGTCAAAATTGATGAGTCTGCCAAGTATAGGTAGGGGGATTACAAAATGGCGGATGTTTCAAAACCTTAAAAAAACATTGATTTTTCATTCGGAGCTCAATATCTTAAAAACTACCAACAACACTAGAAAACCTAAGAGAACGTCATTTAAAAAAGAGTAAATTTTCTAAAATAAGAGCTCTAATAGAGTTATTCATGTTAAATAGTTTTCGAGATATAGCTTTTTAAAAAGCAACATTTCATAAAAATGTATGGGACGTACTGAAAGATCAGTAGTTAGTGAATTAGTTTTGAAATATTTACATTTCAAAAAACATTTGAGGTAAATGTCTATTAGCACTCAAATTAAAGCTAGTTTAATGAGCTATAAAGTAGTTTATGATGTTTATCTTCGTAGGAGTAATAGTTTACATGAAATTCGCTAAAATAAATTGATTTATAGTTGTTGGGACAAATTTTCATTTCCCACATTTATATTCATATGTGAATATCATAAAAACTACTACCCCTACGAAGATAAGTGTCATAAACTACTTTATAGGAAGTTAAATTTTCCTTTATTTTGAGTGTTGGCGGACATATGTGCGTCTTATGGATCTAGAGATATATTTTTTTCAAAAATCCAACATTTTATACGAACAACTAGAAATTAACATTTTGTGAGTTTATTTTGTCAAATATCATAAAAACTACTACTCCTACAAAGATAAACATAATTAAATATTTTGTAGTAAATTTAACTAGCTTTAATTTGAGCGCTGGCAGACATCTGTACGTCCAATGGTCTCTGAAATAATGTTTTTCATAAATCAAATTTAGAGTCCGAACAATTATAAATCAATTTATTTTAGCAAATATCATGAAAACTACTATTCCTACGAAGGTAAAGGTCATATACTTCTGTATAGTCCATTAAACTAGCTTTAATTTGAGTGCTAATAGACATCTGTACGTCACAGGTTTCTTAAAATAAATTAACTAACTACTAATCTTTCAGTAGATTTTAAGAAAGTTTGCTTTTTAAAAAGCTTATCTCGAGAACTATTGGACGTAAATAGCTCTTTTAGGGCTAAGATTTCAGAAAATTTACTCTTCTTTAAATAAGGTTCTCTTAGATTTTCTAGTGTTGTTGGTAGTTTTTAAGATATTGAGCTCCGGATGAAAAATCAATGTTTTTTTAAGGTTTTTAAACAGCCGCCATTTTGTAATCTCCCTACCTATACTTGGCAGACTCATCAATTTTGACTAGTAATTATATATAGTTTTTATTGAAGTAATCAAAAATTGGGGTGAGATAACTGCCTTTTTTTCTTCCCGGCTCTTGTACTAGTTGAACTTGTTGGCTACATCAATCTTCCGAACAGAATAGAGCTTAATTCGCTTCCAATAATTATGTACTATACTATATACTCATACAAATAAAATTGTGTTTATATATTTCCTATATACTTAAGAATCGCAGGCAAAACATAGAAATACATCTTTAAATGTTCTGAATATATTTTTTAATGTCATGAGACCGAAACGTCGGCTAATTAAATATTAACCTCATAATTACGAGTTCATAGTTGAT
>NW_027114507.1:95213-95686 GCF_000696795.3 Halyomorpha halys | reverse complement strand
AAATGTTTAGTTTGGTTAGTTGTGAGTTTAGTATGTAAAGAACACAAATAAGTACAAATTTATTTATTAGTGACAACGTTTCGGCCAGAATTTCATACCTTCATCTAGGGCTAAGGACAAAAAACAATCATAGTCCTTTCATGCACTACATATAAAGAATGATTAATAAATAACTAACATTATAGATAAATAAATAATGCTGAAAGATATGTAGAGTCTAAGTACTATAAGAAAATAAAGGCTGTATGAGAAACATAATTAATTAAGTCATTAATTAGATACATTTTCTTTTTTATTTTTCCATAACTTTAATCTTAAATTATTATCACTAAATTAAAATATTAAATTTTGTTTGCTGTATAACTTTATATTTTATGCTTTTATTCCTGAGATTTTACTTAAATATTTAATTACCTACGTATAAGGGTTATTTCCCACTTTTTTCATCACTTCATTTTAAATAATTTTCATTT
>NW_027114507.1:49166-95120 GCF_000696795.3 Halyomorpha halys | reverse complement strand
TATAAAACGCACTAATAAATACATTTTTACTTCTTTGTGTTCTTCACTGACCGGACCTCCAACTGTGTTCGCTTCATTTTTAAATATAAACCCTTTATTGTTTTATTTTGATTTATAAGAGTTAATTGTATTATAATGACTAATTTTAATTTTTCTTTTTATTTATTTATTTATTTTTATGATAGCGCAATAGTATGAAGTAGTACCACATTTAAAACCAGCCTAAAATGAAGGTTTTATATTTAAATATATTCTAATTCCAAAACTTTTGAATCAAGTTTACATTTTTTTCTCAGTTATTTCATCATGATTTATTAGCTTTTTGATAAACATCATCATTTTTATTTTTTTTTATCATTGCTTAAAATATCACTGAATAATTGCTTTGAATGCTGATTAAAAATGGCAAGACATAAAAAAAAATTAACTGGTTCAATAACCTTTAGGGTTCGACCGGTGGCTGTGTTATTTAACATTAATGGAGAGGCAAAGTGCAGATTAACGTTGCTTTTAGTCCTCCCCATTACTACTAACTAGTATCTGCTAACTCCACGTTTGTAGCAATAATATCGTCTCCTTTCAAATGAAAATCATGGTTTAGAGCCCTCTAATAGTCATGTGCAGTATAGTAATTGAAATTAAAGGATAATACGAGTATTTGTCATAAAATATTTTTTAATGGTATTATTAATATTGGAGGGATTGCAGATTCGATGCGAACTATTTTATTTTATTAACTATTTTAACTGTGATAACTATTTTCTGTTATACTGCAGCCGTGACTCAACCCAGTAGGTTCTGGAGGGCTCCTGGAGTTGGGGTTCACCAAGCCTCATAAAGTAGGTACCCTAATTGGAAAAAAAATTGGCGATTGATTGTGATCTTGAAAAAATCACCTCGCATAATCTTCATTCCAAAAACAGTGCTTCCTTACAAATTATCGAACCCACGACCCTTCATGGCTCGAAGCGGTTCACATTATTATTATTATTAATATTGGCATGAACTTGAAGAAATCAAAATCGATCTGATGGGTTGTGTTTTTTCTTGGTATGTTGATCAATTATGCGAACTGTAGTAGTGTCTGGTTGACTTTCTGTTTAAAAATTCCGCAATTATTTCACCAATGTGGAAATATATTTTATAAAATTTTATTTTATAAAATAATGTACTCGCTCTTTCTTTATCCGGCATATATTTAATATATTTTCCATTTAAAAGTTTAAAGAGAAATAAAAAAAAAAGAAGAGAATTATACAGATTAGCATAGCTTTCTCACCCTTTCTGGTAGATACTTCATCGATGGCTGAGAATACATTTTTTAAGTTTTAAAAGTTTAGTTATAGTACGAAAATCTAAAATAAATGTGTCAGAATAACAGTTTCGCGCATCCATTTTTACAATCAACCCTTTCCTCAAAAATGTGAGCCAAATCAGATGTGCCATTTTTAAAATATAGGCTTGTGAAAGACAATACGATGCGTAGTGATAAGTATTGAGCATTTAATAATTCTCGATATTATTAAGGTTTTCGCCATTTGTCCCGATACTTGGCCAAGATGGGATATCTTTCAAGGAACCTTTCACAGTATCTCTGGATATATACAAACCTGTTTTTATTTGCGACATAGGTCCCGAATCAGAGCAATTCACACTATAGTGTATGATAATTTTTAACGAAGGATCAGAAGACAATTAAGCTGATACAAATCCTTCTTAGAAATGTCAAACTTCCCCACCCCCTCTCGAGTCTAGGGGGGACGCCCACCTAGGGGGCGTTCTGTCACCTATGGCCAATGAGCAATTAGATTCAAAAAAAGGTTACGCCCCTAAAGGGAGGTGGGGGAAAAGGGGCAGGACAACTAGAACAGGAAAAAGGGCGTTGAAGAGGAAAACTGAGAAGGACTAGGGTTGAGAGAGGAAGAAAACCAGGGTTCGAAGAGAAGGAAGTCACCAGAAGGAACAGATGACAACCAATCCATCCCACCTACATCTTCCACACCCACTGATTTTGGTAAACAATTGTAATATAATATTTTATGCCAAACAAGCTACCTAAATCATTTCCCTAAATCATTGTAATATAATATAATTTTCTCTGATATCAAGTATAAATATATGTTTTGTTTTTTTTGTACTGCTTACACCTATGTATAAATTCTAGCACTCCCTAATGTATCCTACATTGAAATCGTAACAATATTTTATCAAATATAAAGATATTCAATCACTGATAAACTGGTAAACACAAAAAAGCCTCAATTATAGTAATAGTTTTGCTGGAATCAATATAAATAAATAAATTAATTAACTTATTCTTTTGGATAATTGCCATCAGCGATTTCTCTGGCACCCCGAGACAGATACATAGCAGTAGATACGGAGGAAGCAAAACTATAACTAAATTTCTAGCAAAGTTATTCAATTACTATAGAAGTACATCAAAAAATGCCTTGAATTTTAATATATTTCCATATAATATAGCATTAATTAAAAAAAATAAGTCGAACTAGTTTAATACTCCAACAACTCTCGCATATGACATAGTTATATGTCAAATTTACATTAAAAAATATATGAATATTCATGAAATAATATAATTATGAGAATATGAAAAAAATTCTAGCAGTTCGAACTCAAAAACATTTAATAAATGTTTAAAATATAGATAAAAGACCTTGATTACAACTTTTTTTTTTAATTTTATAAAGTACACCAAAACTGTTGTTATAAATAGATAGTTTTTAAATCGGTGAACGAACCCTAGGTCCTAATCGGTGAGTAAATGGAAAAGTGAAGCATTTCCAATTCAGTGAACCGATTCCCTGCTGGAGTAACATTTAACTCACGCAACCTCTTTAACGAACAGCGTGGGTTGAATGTAATTTAGGTAGCTTTCATTGTGTTCTAACTTAATTGTTAAAATTCAACAATTGAGCACAAAGTTTTGCCTAAATTTCTTTAATGCTATGTTCAATAGGGTAATTTATCCATGTTTTAAAGTGTTTCAAGATATTAAAGAGATATTTATAACATTTTGAGAAAATTTCTGACAGAGGAAAGTATTATTAAAAAATAATTTATATTTCATATCCATTTACTGTATTGTTAACACACTAATTTTATTACTATTAAATACAGATATGAATTAGTTTAATTTTGTTTAGTTTTATTCCAATAAAACTGAATATATATATATATTTTTTGTTATAATTAAAGATAGATAAAATGTTGAAAATAATAAATAAAAAAAAAATGAAGCTACAAAAATAATAAATAAATTTGAACAATTTTAAATAATATAATAACTTTTCCTTATATGCACTATGCACAGCAGAAATGAAATCTTTAAAGTTGAGACACGTAATAATTTTAGTGCTCCTTCGATGGGGATATTTGCAGTTTGCTAATGAGATGACTGACTAAGCTCCATTTAAGTGCTTGACTTAAGTTAATACGGACTTTACTAATAATTTGCAAATAAGTAACTTAGTATGGTAAATATTTTGAACAGCCGCCCTTTTGGCATTCTTTAGGGCTAAGTAATACATTAAATTATACGAAGTCAATATTTATCCGCAATTTAGTTATATTTTTGTTTATGTTGGTAGCACTGTCGTTTTGCTTTGATGATGCAAAGGCATGCATTGTTTCTTTGTTGTTATGTCCATGAAAGTATCAAGGTGCTATGTGAGGTTCGTTATCGATGTCGTGCTGTTAATCATGGCTGCTCCGCGATTCTTTCTATTTGCACCAAAGAACAGCAACGTTCAGTGATCCGTTTTTTTGTGGTCGGAAGGCCTAATATACATGGAAGACTTTCGGTACATTAAGGGCCCAGTGTTTTGCCATAATGGAGTGTCACACAAGTGTTACGCATGATGAAGAAGCTGGACGGCCGTTTACCGCCACAAATGAAGAAAACAGAGTGTTCACGTGAAATTGTGCTCTTAAACAGTAACCATTGACGAAGTGGTACTTCGTCTGCAAATTAGTCACGGTTCTGCCTACGATATCATCCACAATAGACTTGGGTTTCATAAAGTTTGTGCAAGATGGGTCCCAAATAAACTCACACAGTAGCGTAAATAAACGCGCTTAGACACTAGCCAAAAACATTTGAATCATTACGGTAAAGAACG
Source organism: Halyomorpha halys (assembly GCF_000696795.3). NCBI lineage: Eukaryota > Metazoa > Arthropoda > Insecta > Hemiptera > Pentatomidae > Halyomorpha > Halyomorpha halys. The sequence continues at coordinate 90,978 of NW_027114507.1, read as the reverse complement.
AGACAACGTCTTAGACAGGATTATGACTGGTGACGAAACACGGTTCCATCATTACGAGCTAGGGAGTAAACGGCAGAGTATGGAATGGAAACATCCAAATTGTACAAGGGAAGGTTCAACACTTTCTGGGGACTCACAAGATCCAGAACTGGAACATGAAGAGGAAAAGTGCACAACAATAAACGTTACAGTGAGATGCTTACTGCCAAGCTAAAGCCTGCGATTCGAAGCAATCGCCGAGGACTGCTGTCAAAAGGTGTTGTGTTGTTGCAAGACAATACTCGTCCACATAGTACTGCCCACACTGCAAAAATGCTCCAGAAACTCAATTTTGAAGTACTGGCTCATCCTCCATACAGTCGCGATCTTGCTCCTGACTATCACTTGTTTGGTCCACTCAAAGAGGCATTAAGGGGCTGTCGATTTACCTCGGACGAAGCAATGAAAGAAGTGGTGTATTCTTGGCTCACAGATCAACCGAAAATCCTCTTTTTGAGGGCATCATGGACCGAGTGCGTTGAAAAGCAAGGGGTCTATGTCGAAAAATGGACGAAAGATGGACTTGTAAGTGTCTATTTGGTTACAATAAAATTTTATTACTATTGTGGATAATAATTGACACCCTCGTACATTACATATTATATTGCAGAAGTAATAATAATTAAATCTGTAACTTGGTATAAAAAGGGCCAAAGTCCATTTGATTCGGTTTGAGAAAAAGCACTTCCAGAGAACATTGGCCATTTTTTATTTGATCATAGATTTGACATCGTCCCTCAATAGAAAAAATATTGAAAGATTAGAACATTAGCCTTAATTTCAGATACTACTCCCACGTTTTAGAATTAACCATGACATAGACACAAAATTGTAATTGTGACTGAAAATAATTGTAGCTTAGAATGGACAAATAAAACATGTTGTTTCTGAAAAGCTACGCAAGGAAATCGGCATGATTTGAAAGAACCAAAGTTTCAGACAAATAAATTCATTTGATAATATTGTCCTCGAAGATTGCTAATATCACATAACAGACTTACAATGTTACTAGTAAATAAATTCATGAGGGGCGTCTCAGGAACTGCTCATAGGTATGTGTCCAATTTTTGAGCAAATGGCTTAACAGATTCAAAAGTTTGATAACTATAATAATTCAATAGGATCCCGCGATTGTTTTGAAACAATTCGAGCTCAAAACACATAAAAAATATTGTATTAAATCTGCCCGTCTGTAGCTTTGTAACTTGTTTTCGAGTTCACTGTAAAACCAATCATCAAGTTCGATGTCTCTAGTTACTCTGTGATATTTCGTGAGTGTTTTGAAACACTTTGAGAAAAAAAACAATGAGAAAATATTTTATTATACTTCTAAAGAAATTTTAATGATCGAGCGCTACCCGTTGCCGTAAGGAGGAAAAACTTCTTTGTACAATGTAAACTGATTATGTTCGGTTAAGATATTTTGTAACTAAATGTAATGAAGTGAGCGTCTAAAAGAGAATTGGGTTCATTAACTCATGATGACTCCTGAGTGCTAATTATGGAGTATTGTGTATTATGTGTTTCATGGTTTTTAGAGTAAAGCTTAAATCTGGCTTTCATATAAATTGGACATTAAGCATCTCACCGATTTACCGTTTCAAAGAGTATATTTTTGGCTAAGGAATGTATACGTTATAGATATTATAGCTACTAATTTGTGAAGTCTAACATTAGGGTGTTAAATGATAGACCATTAGCGCACTTGATCAGCCTCCACTGGCTCATTACCAGTGATGCGGCGAGAGGGATGCGCTGGGATCTCTTGAGCTCTGCTCTACCCCTCACACGTGGGGGATAGAGTGGGCTCAGGGATCCTCAGGTCGATTGTGTAAATATTGTATATATTATTTTATCATTATGTTATTTTATTTATTTATTTTTCGTTGAGATAGTTTGATTATGTTCATCTTGTTTATTCTTTTGTTTGTATATATTTACAGAGAGTTGTTTTTTATTTAAACAATTTTTTTTTAAATTTTTTTTATTTTAGTATGTATGAGATCATTCATCACTATTACCTATTGCCCACAACTGTGTGACAGATTGTAATATCTATCAATAAAAAAAAACGTCTGATGGTTCCTGAGGTAAATTTCCCACAATAAATTCACTAACTACTGATTTTTCAGTATATTTTTGTGCAAAATGCTGCTTTTTAAAAAACTGCATCTCAAGAACTATTAAATGTAAACAGCTATATTAAGGCTTATATTTTAGAAAATTTACTCTACTTTAATTTTCTGGTGTTGTACGTAATATTGAAGGTAAAAAGTTCCGAATGCAAATATTTTTTAACAACAACCATTTTTATATTCCCCTTATGTGTATTTGGCAGACTAATCAATTTCGACTAGTAACTATACGTAGTTTTCATTAAGGTAATTAAATATTGGGGAGAAATAACTGCCTCTTCCCCCCTTGGGTTCTTGTACTACAAAATTAAATTGTATTACTATCAGTTTTAGTTACGACGGCACCCTAGAATCTCATGGTAATTATAAAATAGTTTTAACTTCCTTATCATAATTGTTTATAAGGGTTAATTGTTCACTCATAAAATAAATAATAAATTTGTCAACGAATTTTATTCCGTTTTAAAACATCAAAAATGTTATAAATATAGATATAAACGTTAATAATCTTGCCTTATAATTAATATTTTCTTCGTTCTTAAAAACTAAGTAAAGTAAATAAAAGAAGACAAGCTTTGGAGAGTATAGAAGTGCTAATTAGGGCTTGGAGAGGCCCGGACCCTTGTTAACGTGGCCCAGATAATAAATTCATCTTAGGGAATATACTGGGGCTATAGGGCTCATTTTTATAAATATCTTATTTAAATACTATCCTGACCTTATAAAAAAAGATAAATCTTATGTAGGGATTGGTGCCTTGGGGCTTCATCTAAAATTATGGGCTATGTTTCCTCCCATTAATTCAAATTTAAATATGGGAGGAAGGCACAATCTGTGTTGTAGCGATTAAGGAATAATTTAAATTAGTTGGTCCTCGGTGGATATCTAAGAAAACTGATAAATGGTTAAACGAAATTTTGTTTATCTGTTTCGGAAGCAAACAGAAAATATAATTGAAGATGTGAGAGATGAAAATGTTATGTTACAAACATATGAATCTGTGGAACATCGAATTTAATGTTTATTAATTTCTATAACGATAATAATAATTTAAAATAAATAACCTTTACCCTTTGTCATAAACTTACCGACTGCCCTACAGTATGCTTTAATAATGTTGCTCTTATTCCTGTCGAACAAACCCGCACCTTGGACTTCAAGACACGCAAGAAAGAAAAGTGAAATTCAGACTTTTACAACACTTACTAGACAAACTTTCTAAACTTCCGATCCAGTACAAAAGCCTGACTTACATGACAGTAATAAGGCCAATCAGCACATATGGAGTTGAGCTCAATTAAACCTTCGCATTCCTCTCGTACCCAATCCTTACAATCCATAATCCTTTGTAAAATCTTTAATGCTCCTTACTTTGTCACAAATCCATCAAGAACTTAATGTTCCATAAGTAATCAATCTAGCCCGATCCAGATTTCAATCCCTTCATTATAAACTGTCTAACCATCCCCAAACCCATTAGTTTTCTCTTCCATTCCAGACAATCCAGGGCGCCTGAAAAGAATATGGCCTCAAGACCTTCTAATGTAGCAATGTTATTAGAGCCCTTCTTAGGACTTCTCCAAGTCCATGCTCTTCTCTAGCCCGTCTTCTTACTTCTCTCTTCTGCACCACTCTTTACTTCTGCCCCCACTTGTTCCAAAAAGGTGCATCGCCTTTTTTGAAATCCTATTTCTCATTGGTCATAAGTTACAAACGCCAACTAAGGTGGACGTCTCCGTCTCCCCTAGGCCCTGAGAGGGGGTGGGAACCCACTGCCGTTCACACGGCCTTTCAGTCTTTACCTGACGACTTAATGGCTTCTGCTCCTTCGACCCTTGGTACCCATTTACTAGGTGTAAAAAAATGGTATACAAGACCAATGTGGTATACAAACAAAGGTATCCTCACAGATGTGGTTAAATCATATAACGACATTTATCATATTGTTCTGGGAATTGTCAAAACCTCGATATACATCAAATACTACCAAAAATCTTAGACTTAGATAAAAAAATAAATAAATTAGAAGAAACCCTAATCAATTAAAATGTAACAATAATAATAATAAATCGAAAAAAAAAATAACAAATATTATAAACGTCCATATTTATAATTTTTATATGAATGCTAAGAATATCTATTTACAATATAATAAAATATAGAATTATATTTCTGCTTGATGTTTAAAAAATAATAATAAAATATTTTATCAATTTACAAATTTTGGCTCAAAACCAGAACATAAATATTAGACTGAAAAGTATATTTTGCACTTCCTGAAAATTATCACAATTTATGGTTCAGGAAAATTAACCATACTGCTATATAGAGAGAATCATTTAAAATATTCTTCAATACAAATATGTCAATATCTAAAATGTCAAATAATACCTCATCCTATAATGTGTAATTCGCACGAGTTTTCATGGAAAAGAAAGCAACCAAAAAATGGTTTGAAAAAGGATAAGACAATAGGAAGAATACGTGAAGAGTACCAAGTCACGATTTTTCGTTTGGTTTTAAAAGAAAAAAAAATCGTATTTTCTAAGTTTTTTGGACTTTTTTTGTCTCTCTTAAAAAATAACTTGTGACTGTCTTCCACAAGCGCCTGAATTATTAAGAAATTTCATTATTAAGAAATATCATAACGCATTCAGGGAAATTATAAGAATTAGATAAAAAGATATTATTTACATGCAGAGGCTTAGAGTATAGCAGGCTAGTAGTGAAACAGGGCCAGTAGACTACTAGTACAAGAGTCCAAGAGGAGAAAAAAGGCAGTTATTTCACCCCTCCCCCCCCCCCAATTTTTTATTACTAAAAATTAAAACTAGGTATAATTTCTAGTCAAAATTGATGAGTCTGCCAAGTATAGGTAGGAGGAATAAAAAATGGCGGCTGTTTCAAATCGTTAAAAATAATTAATTTTGCTTTCGGAGCTCTATATCTTTACAACTACCAACAACAATCGAAAATCTAAGAGAGCATCTTTTAAAGTAGAGTAAATTTGCTAAAATGTAAGCCCTAATAGAGCTATTTACGTTCAATAGTTCTCGAAATATAGCCTTTTTTCGTAAAAATGTTGAAAAACCTATATCTCAAGAACCATTTGATGCACAGATGTCTTTTAGCACTCAAATTAGAGCTAGTTTAATGTACTATAAAGTAGTTTATGAAGTTTATTTTGGTAGGAGAAGTAGTTTTCATGAAATTTGCTAAAATAAATTGATTTATAGTTGTTCGGATAATATGTTTGATTTATGAAAAACTTTAATAAACTCTTATCTTTAATAATAAAAACGTCATAAACTACTTCATACTACAATTATTTAGCTTTAACTTGAGTGCTAATAGACATTTGTACTTCGAATTGTTATTGAGACATAGATTTCTCTCATATTCAAGTACATTTTTATGAAATGTTGCTTTTTAAAAGGTTATGTCTCGAGAACTGTTAGACGTAAATAGCTCTATTAGGGCTAATATTTCAGCAAATTTACTCTTCTTTGAATAAAGTTCTTTTAGATTTTCTAGTGTTGTTGGTAGTTATTAAGATATAGAGCTCCGAATAAAAAATTAATGTTTTTGTAAGGTTTCGAAACAGCCGCCATTTTTTATTCCCCCTACCTATACTTGGCAGACTCACCAATTTTGACTAGTAGTTATACGTAGTTTTCATTAAAGTAATAAAAAATTGGGGTTAGAAGAATGGTGGGGGAAAAGATGGCCTTTTTTTTCTTCCCGGCTCTTGTACTATAAGGAAGCTTAAGGAATTTCAGTGAAAGCTTCAACTTAGTGTTCGTGTGTGTTCGGAAACCACAATGCAAAATTTATTTTTTAGTTATCTAAAATATACTTAAGTTCTCAACCAAATAAAACGATGTTGTTTTTGTTTTGTTTTTTTCGAAATGTTCGGTTTCGTCTTCGAAAGATTCATAGCTGTTGACATTTATCCAAAAGAACATAGTAGAAGTTATGAATAAAATTAAGCATAATTTTTCATAACTCAAATTGTATACATTTTTGGCCATGCGGTAAATGTAAAAAATCATCTTTATCGTGGATTTATCCAGAAGAAAAGAGTTAAACATAAATTTCTCATTGCTCAAAATGTTTACATTTTTCATACCATTTATATCAGACAATTTACTAAATAAAGAAAAAAAATCATCTAACCGATCAGGTATTAGAAAAGGTATTGCGAAGTTTAGATATAACTTATCTATATAAATAAAAATTTAATGTTTGTTTGTTACTTATTTAAGATTTCCGAACGTTCTTGACTAATTTATACACAGTTTTTTTTTTTTCAAAATGTTCTTATAGAAAAGTAGTTTAAAGCTTTCTTTAAATGGTGATAAATATACTCCTTACAAAAAAAACAACAACTTAGAAATCGAACAATTATTAACAAAGATATGTTAAACGTTCAGCTTATGTTTTTTAAAAATTGTAGCCAAGATATAAAAATTATAATATGTAAGTAAATATTAAATTTCAACTGAACCGATATCAAACTGTCAATTATTTGAATCATTCATCGAACTGTCTTGTTCAATCTATAGATAGCACATATTCGAATCCAGCAATTGCGAATCATTTCTGGATCAGCTAGTGGTTAAATAAAATTGAAAAATATGGGAGGAGGTGTATCTAAAGATTGGAAATGCGGGACCTTGTATTAAGAGATTGAATTTCGGATCTGAACTCCAGAAGATATGTGGATGCCTGTAGCATTAGATAGAGAGAATATGGAAGTAATTACTCCAGAGAATGTTAGTATTTTGGGGATTTCTTACAAAACAGTCCATTAATTTTGTATAAGTTTAGTTTGCAGTTTTTTGCATTAGTTTCTACTTAATTAAATAGTAATCATTGGGTATGATGAATTTTATGTAAAAACAAATGAGATAATTTTTTAATAAGTTAATTTACATCTTTTATAAGTTCTTGTTCCAAAAATCTAATATTTATTCTTATCTATACATTTATTATTTTGAGGAATTTGATTTGGTATATCTTGGAGGATAATCCAAATGCGTAATGATGGAAATTCTAATCTTGTATCTTTTTAAACGCCTATATATTTTTCGATAGAATTTATTTCTGGATTGATGTTAGAGATTGTTAAACCTACTTCAAATAAATTATGTCTTTTTGTAGGAAATCTTTAAAAAACACAAGCTGGTTCGGATATAAACATTTATTTGGTAAATCTAACACTAGAAAACATAAACATAAAATAAAAAAAGACAATAAAACAATGAATACACGTAAAAATAAAAAGGTCTTTTACACAATATAAATTATGAAAACAAAAGAAAAAAAAATTACAAAATAGATATATAAAATAAATACTGGTCGAGGTTCCCCAAGAAAAGTTGATCCACTCCAATAATCAGAGGAAGATAATTTGCTGTCAATATGAGTAGGTCACCGCTTCGCAGCTATGAAGACCGCTGCAACTTTCAAACGGGTCCAAAGTTGGTGTACTGGCTCATCAACAGTCGAAATGTGCAAAACCAAGACGGCCACGCTGGCACTTATTAAGAGCAGACAGGGTCAGGTTGTTTTAATGAATTATATGAGCCGACTAAGTAGCAATAACTCATATTCCAGTCAAAACGCAGAAAAGGTTTGGTTCCGGATTTAAATGTCGATTAACACACTCAAAATGTCTAATAAATAATACTAACTGAACGCAGACAGGGCTGGTTAGAAACTATCATGGCCACTAAATTAGCAGGAACTGATCTTAAAACTAAGATGGTCGGTCTGTTACTGGGCAACGCCTCAGCGACCGTTATCAACCCTCAGTTAATTTTTCTTTTAAATAATTATAACACACAAATATAAATACATAATTTTCTTCTCAAATAACTAAATTCTCATTAAAATATTAAAATATAAGATGAATGGAATATGGTTCGGGCGCGGTAAAAAAAAAACTCAAATAGTAGATAATTATACTATTTTACTGAGCCAACGTTTCGCCCCACGTTGCAGGGCTTTGTCAGGGCTAAAAAAGATACAAACACTATAGTTACAAAAAGGAAAAAAAAAAAAACATAAGTGTAAAATAACAGGGGTGTAAAATGTAAAAAAGTGAGATATAATAAGAAAAATTAAAGGTTGTAAATAGTACATGAAAAGGGTAATGGTAACAGATAGATAAGAGAAGAAATATTAAAGAAAGTACAAATAAAGAGATAAAAAAAGGAAAAAAAAAATACAAATCAAATGATGAGACAGAATGCATACCTGTAAAGTACACTTAAGAAGATAACACATGAATATAAATTAAAAGATAGATACATGAATATAAATGAAACAGGAAGGATAGTGAATATAAAAAAATTAAAAAAAAAAAAGTGAGAATTTAGAAAAACAAGAATAAAAGATATGCCAAGAAAATGGGCTTCTGAAATGCAGAAAAAAGTGAAAAAAAATAAAAATATTATGAGGATTTTATTATGTTCAAAATGTGTCGATATGTAAGGAAGATGCAGTCTTTATCAACTTTATGATTGACGGAAATACACACGGTCAACCAATAATCTTCCAGTAAAATAATATACATGTAACTAAATTAAACACTAACATTAACTAAATACTATTTACAAAGTTATATTATATTATATCATATGGCGTTAACAGTTATTGTTAATCCACAAATAATTATATCCAATAGAAAAATACTGTTAAACAATGGATGACGTCAAGAATATTTTAAAAAGTTCTTATTTAATAACGATGGGTTCGCCATGGCTTTTAATTTATCTCACTTTTGGAGCACCTCAGAGTTTAAAGACCATTGTATATAAAACGCAAATCAATGTGTCACCGTTAAAGGGAAGCGAAGATGAAGACACTAAGTGAGGATATGAACTGCTTCCGCAATCAATGTACAACACGCAAAGGTTACTTTACGACCCTTTTGTTAAGCTTCTTCTTCAGTTCGTTGTTTTCTTACTGGAAAACAAATTTATTAAAAAACAAAACAAAAGAACATTAGAATAGAGATAATTAAAAAAAAGTCATATTAAAACAAGTTGATTTAAAGTTAAAAACAAGTTGATCTATTGACTAAAATGAATTTGTCGACGCATTAGAACTCAAACCAACGAAAGAAAAATAAGTAATTCTTATATTTTTAGCTTCTCTTAATTACAGAAGATATTTCATCTGATCTGATAAAACTAGCAAAATCCAAGCATTATTTATTAATGTTGGTCAGGATTTTTTAAAAATCAACTTTTTTTCTACTAACGATTAGTGAGTTTCCCTTGTAACCAGACGATATATAGTATATTTTTTAGTTAGAGAAGTATAAATGGGTAGATATACAGGGGGGGAGACAAGCCATAGTCAATTAGGTTATGACATTTCAAGAAAAGGCGAATGAAATAAAAATTATATATAATTATCGGAGTACTTTAGAAGTTTTTACAATTACCCATTTAACTAAAAAAAATAATGTTTATATATTTATTTATCAAAATAAATATATTAATAAATATCTATTATCTCATTAATAAAAAGAAAATTTTCCTAATCAAAGTAGATTCAAAAACATCCTCACTGAACCAACACTGTTTACCCTTGTCAGAGTGGGCCTTATGACGACTTCTTTTCGTTTTGTTCTATCCACCGGACAAAATGGACGAAACGAATATCATTAGGGATGGTTAGGGATACGTGTTTAGATAATGGTAAAAAAAAAAAAAAAATCAAGACACAAGAGAGAAACAAAAATATAATAAATAAAAATATTTGGTATCGATTTAAAATATATTTCGATATTTCCACATTGGTGAAAATCTGAGAAATTATTTGAGGTTTGATTTTCAGAAAAAGAGTTTCTGAAACTAATGTCAATAAATAAATACATTTATAAAAATAAATGTATATGTGGTACATTTTTAAACAGAAAGTTAACCAGACACTACAGTTCATATAGGTGATCAACATACCAAGATAAAACTAACCCCTTCAGATCAGTTTTGAATTCGTCAAGTTCTTTCCAATATTAATAATAATATTTATGTGGACCATTATGTTCACTTCTTTTGATTTTGTCCAGTCCACCGGACACAATGGATGAAATGAGCATTATTAGTTTAGGATACTTGTGTAGATAATGGTCGACTATAAGAGTTGTCGGCAGTATCTATGAAAGTACTTCAGAAGTCATCAAGCGACTGAAGCATACTTGCCTTCAATAAACAATTCTTGCATACCTCAAATACCGGGAACCACCTGCTGGAAAAGTCACTAAGATTGTGTGAAAATATTTATGATTATTAAAGGATTTTACAGTAAAAAAATCGACTGGTACAAGACAGGGCCTCAAAACTGACAAAATTGTTCATGTGTGGTCAAAATCAGACTCACTCAGATAGATACAAATCGTATTTTTGGTATTCAACTCTTAATAAGTCTTTGGCCACACTAATTCTTCCCGTCTGAACCTTTCATATTCAGTTTATATTTTTCAAAATTACTTGATTGAGTAACTGATGGTTTTAAAATTTATTTTGTTCTTAAGCTTAATAAAAGACATCATTCTCGTACCTGCTATTAAAGTCTTTTTTATAATATTTTTGACCTTGTCGGTTACATGACTCCAACACACTATTTGGTTTCTAATGTTAATTACACTTTATCGGATTTTGGTGATTTTTTTAGCTGTTATTTTTCGACCTTATCCTCAAATCGTTCTTTCTCATACTATTCAAAGATGCATCGTACTTTTAAATAGGATTTTCATTTTGTTCTAACTTTTGTTCCTCAAACTTCTATTAATTTCCTACCGTTTAAGTTCATAAATAATACAAGCAGTCACTGGTATGAAGTTTTATCTTCCTACGGCTTAGCGGCATAATTGCAAACCATCGTCTGAATAGAAAGGTTATATTCCAAATTAAAAGTTATATTCGTAATTAAAATTAAGTAGAGTTAATTATCTCTGACAATGTGTTAAAAGTTAATAGGATTTAACTTAACAAAGCTGTTGGTCAGAGTTGACGTATAAATCAGTGAAAACTTTTGGAGCTCTATTTTATCTGTTCTGTGTTATTCCTGTTAATTTTGTTATTTAATTTAACATATGAATTTTTTATATTTTTGTAATGCTGACTACGCTTGATTATGTAACTTCATTATCCTATGGCAGCTTTTTTTTTAGATATAATTTAAATCTTACAAAGTTCAATTCTGCGATGACAGTCAAGTTAATAATCAAAAGGAGGTTTGACGGGAAAGCCTAAGTTGATGTCAGGGTTTAGTTTGGGCACTACTTAGGAGGTTAACATACTAAAAGTCCTGGCATATTGGTGCAGGGCCAAACATAAGAGGGGAGCAGAGAAGGTCATGTTTTATGGTTTTGCGCTTATATCTCGAAAACGGTTGGTCCTATTATAAAATATTGTATGTGAAATTGATGAGCCTTAAATTTTCTACCAATATTTTTTTTTCTGTTAATGAAATAATTATATCATTAACAGTAAATAAGAAATAATACATCTTTAAAGTAAGAAAAATACATATATTTTATAAAAAATAAATATATTTTACATACCTTTTGCTTTATTACTGTTGGGAATGCATTTTTTTTTAATATATGAGGCAAACCACAGCGAAGGTGATGTTTGCCTATGCACACTGACAGACCTCTCGGAAACATTCCTAATATCATCATATCTATTCTAGATTATATAAACAGATTTAATAACAATAGTTGATATTGGGGAATCTATATAAACAAAATAAAATTGATTCTAAAGGTAATAAAATATTTCCGGTATGTGAGGGCTATTATCGAGTAATAAAGTTATGGTATAATGCATCTTTATAATCGACCAAACATATTACCTAGACATTACCATCCGACATTTCGTTTTAATGACGGCCGAATCACTTTCAAAACCCTTAATAATTTTCCTCTAATCGGCTAAACGGATGTGGTCGAGGATCATCCTGCAAAAGCCTTTGACTTGTGTGACAAATCTGAAATAAATCGGACCAAAAGTTTGGAAGAAAAGAAGTGGACAGCGTAAGCCGAAAACAGTTTTTTTTAAATCTACTAATCTTGAAACGTAAAACCTCCAATACTGCAGGATATCCAAAAATAATAAATCAAAAGATATTTATTTTTTCAAATTTATTATTTTACTGAGTGCATATTTCAAAATATTAATATGTACATTTTTATAAGAAATTTAGTATTCGCTAATTTTTCACATTTGTTCTGAACTATAACCTGCAGTTCGAGATGTAAAGATGTAAACTAAAAAACCGAACCTGGAACTTCTCGCCTCCCTCCCACAGTTTTGCTCTGCACCAGTATACCAGGACTCTTACCATTTATGTTCTTCGTCTGACAATTGTTTGCCTAAACATTCACAAAATGCTGGCATTCTTTAACATAATTTTAGAAATGATATGGTCTCTATTAAAACCAGGTAATTATTTAAAAATCATATATTTTCATTGAAATTGGGGAAATAATGATGAATTTTTTTTTGCTTTATGAAGTTAAAACATATATATCCACAATGAGATATAAAAGAATAACCGAAAAAAAAATTTCTCATCTTGAATAATTAATATTTCTTCAGTGATTGATACTGTTAGAAACATGTTCTAGTATGAAGGGGAATGATGCAAAAGTAAAAGTTATCAGATAAATTGTCCGCATATATAACGTAATTACCCATTTTACACATATTTTCTTTGTTTATTTTTATTAAAATTACGTCAGAAAACTAACAATAATACAACTGAAATAAATATCAGCACACCCAAGCGCTTAAAACATTGAATAAAATTATTTTTAAAATGTTTTTGTTTTACATTTGCACCGTCATGCGACAAAACTGAAAGCTAAAATTTTTTTTTTTATTGGAATCATCTTTGTTCGGTAAAATTAAGAATTTAATGTGTTTAGAATTAAAATAACAAAAATAAATTATTTTTTGTAATATACAAAGGAATTTCATTATTTAGCTATTTGTGATTGTTAGCGAAATGACGAATTTTCGTTAAAACCCCTAACTGACTCTGAGTGACTGGTCAATTATTATTTAAAAAAATTAATTTTAAGGAAATAAAAATGATTTATAAAATTGATTGATTTTAAGTATATCAATATTAAATTTTTATATTTCACATGAAGATCCTAACAATTAATATCCACCCCTTTCTTGGTGCTGTTATAGTAATACAACAAATCTGCCAACAAAATTATGCAGGACAATGTAATTGTTTGAAGAAACTGAAAGAAATTTATACATGTATTACTATTATGTTATACAGATACTTATAAAAGTATCTAGCCTATTCGAAACAAGAAGAAAATTTGAGTAGATTAGACTGGTTTGTATTCAATCATCGTTTGCATGGTGTGATGAAACAGTGCGTGTATGTATACGATTTTGATACCTTCAATTATACTTTTTTTTATAATAACTTTTCTTTTATTATAGGAATAAGTTAGTTTTAATAAAATAAAAATTGAGTTACTCTTGAAGGAAGAAAACTTCGATGAAGCGATATAGGTCCAAGACTAGCGAACTGAATCGCATACCTCCTACCTCCTTCCTCTCTCCCTGCCCCACAGTACTGATTAGAGCTAAGTTTAATTGTGAGCCGAGTACAGGCCCTGAATCCTGATTAGTTACATTGATCCATCCTTACCCTCTTTCGGTGTCACTTCTTCTGATCAGTTTCCAGATCATGGAGCTTAGTTGTGACGTTTGATGTGGACACAGTCCTTCAAGCATGCTCGACAAACATGAATAATTAATCTTTTTGCACAAGCAGGCTTGAGCGTTTTTAGCGACCTTCATATCTTAAAACCGATTTTTTTTTCCGATGCATCTAGGGTGCGTGGGATTGATGTCAGGGGATGATGGGAAAATTGGTTGAGGGGGACCTCTTTTACTGCATTAGTAATGCATTCGAAGAGGAGGCTGAGGAATTGGATATTTTGGAAACGGGGTAATATCCTGTGTTACTCTAATGGCGACGGGCGCAACAGAATTATTGAGTCAGAAATAAGTCAGTTAACAGTCCTCAGTCTAGACTGAGGCTGTTTAAGTGAATCTGCCATCCTATTGGTGTTAATGACCTGAATAGTGGGTTCGTACAGTACTGGAGGCTATGCCTCCTCGCGTGTATGTAATCCGTCTGAGCTTTTTGTAGTTAAGTATGTCTCACTATAAGTTAGAGTATACCACTCTGAAACTAGTGAAGCTTCTTGGCTGTTGTTGGTCAGCGTAGGTGCTTCATAGAGTAGAGTTGGCCTCAGCACTCTCTTGTAGATCATTAATTTGAGGCGGAGAGAAATATTAGGAGAAGTTAACAGGTGATTAAAACTGCAAGACTTGGTACTGACCAGCTTGACCTTATTGCAGTGGCGAGCTAGCGTCAGGTGTATATCAAGGGTGACAAGCAGACATACTATCTTGCCTGCTAGTCTATTATCGTACCCTGCTACCTTATAGACTTTAGAGAGAGGGTGCTTGTTCTTCTGGAAGGAGAAGATAATACAGTGGGTCTTCTTGGTAACTGTAATATTTAGCCCTTCCAGACTCTTGGTTATTTCTATACAAGCCTTCTCCGCCTGCCGTAAAACTGCCTTTGCATTCAATTAAACTATTATAGATGGCTACGTCGTCCGCATAAGCCGCTACAGTAGAACTTAGATTTGCACAACCTTAAAAAAATCGCGGAATCTCTTAAATTTAACGAGAAGAGTAGGATTTGTATTACACAACAACGACTAATAAATTCAAGTAAATGGTAATAGCACAATGCGTCGAATTGTCCACTCAAGATATGCACAACAATAAGTCTAAGAATCCCATCTTGGGCGGGATTTAAAACCCCTGCGAAATACTGACTTGCAACGTTAGAGACCTAATGGCTCCTAGTACCATTAGAGCCGCAAAATATCAGGACTCGAAGTCTAAAATTATACTTTTTTTGAAGACTAAGTTTAAAATTATACTTTTTCCTATATATAATTTTGTTATAATAATCATGTATAAGTAAGTATACATTGTTAGTATATAATATACACAATTTGAAATAATATCTTTAATTATTATGTAAATATTTTCATTATTAACACTATTTTAACTATATAAAATGATTTGCTCTGAAGCAGGCCTACCTCCGCTATCATTTAGGAGACAAAAACTAGCTATTAATTATGTTTCCAAATTATTTGAACAAACAAATCATCCAACTTATAAGTATATTTTTTGATCTAAATTCTCCATAGCTTTTCAGCAGAAACGAAACCCAATTCCGATGATGAAGGCTGAAATTCAGAACCTACCTTGGACTCTAAAACAATCTGTAACAATGCTACATCTGTCACTTATGCACAAAAATAAGACCACATCTGTCAAGTAGAAAGAACGGTTGTCGGGTCTTCTAGAGAATATTCCAGATTATTTTTTAATATACACTGATGGTTCCAAATCCGAAAGCTCGACCGTCTCATCTTTCGTCACTCACGATTCAACCCACAAATTTAAAGTACATAAGTTATGCTCAGTATACACCGCCGAACTCCACGCGATAGCATCAGCCCTCCATTTTTGCTTTTAAATAACTCAGAAGACTATTGTAATAATCTCGGATTCGTTAAGCTCTCTTAAAAGTTTGAGAAACATGTACTCCGAACATCTACTCATCCTAAGAATTCAATCTTTTCTCCTAAAACTATCACAACAAGGTAAGTCAATTATTTTCATGTGGGCTCCAAGCCACATTGGCATTGTTGGTAACGAGCTCGCAGACAAAGCTGCCAGAGAGGCACTAACGCTCCCTGGCCGAGGCACCGCCGTTCTCACCCCATCAGAACTCAGTACACCCCTTAGATTACAAATATTAGAAAGATCGCAGGCCAAGTGGGATGAAAACCATAGTCAACATCCTACCGCAACAGCCGCAGAGAGGAAGTTGCTCTAACCCGCTTGAGAATAGGTCATACTCTCCTCACGCACCCTCACCTGATCAGAAAACTGCCACCTTCAACGTGAAAATATTGCCAGTCCATTTTCACGATTAGACATATTTTCGAAGGATGTACTCACTATTTGCCAACAATAAAGAGGATAGGACTGATCCCAAATTTATCAGAGGCTCTCACAGATGAGGAAGCTAAAGTTACATTAGTGTTTGAATGTTTAAAAGCCTCCTTTCTAAATTATAACTCCTCTTCGATTTTAATTTTTTTTTTTTTTTATTTTTATAATTTTTTTTTTACTTTTATCATGCCATAGGCGTTGATGACCAGAGAGTTCTACGCCCTTAAGCAAGAATTAACAACAACAACAACTATATAAAATGCATTACGAATCATTTGAACAAAGAATTCGTCACAGAAATTTTTGAGAGTAGACTAAACTTTTAAACTGTTGCCTCACTGAATGTGTCAAGTTTTGGTGATCTATCAATCAGTTAACTTATGTAATACAGATAAATATTTATATTCATGTTTATGAGTATATACATATATTTGGAGCCATTAATTTTAAGGTTTAATATTCATATGTGTTGCAGTATTTTTCTTCTTATTTTTTTTTTATAATATTTTATGAACTATAAACATTACGAAACTTATGTTTCTATTTTTTTCTGCACTAAATAACTTATTAGTTAGGTATATTAAATGTAGTATGCCATTAATATTTACATTATGCATCTGTGCTAGAATAATCATTCATCGCGATCTTTTTTATCAGAAAAAGGAATTTTATTTTTAAACAAATGAACAATGCTTTGAAAATACCTCTTTGTGGTCAGTGCATAGGTCGCAAAAGGTTACACGTGTTCAAACTTTATTCAGTTTACCAAGCGATATAGTGTCGTTTCTGAGTGTCAAAGGGAAAATTAATTGATAGTAACCTAAAGGTTAGACCAAGGGAACTCGTTTCTCATGAAATGTTACGAGCAATATAGAGAAATTCCACTTTATGTATCTGAGAACGATAATATACAAACTAATGGTCAAATATCACTCGAATACATTTAGCTCATTAATTATTCAGTTGCATAAATTTTCATTTTTCAAAAGTTTCAAAGAGCAATGCGGGGGTTTAAATGTGCATTATAAATTTTAAAAGTGTGCATGGAGCAAAAAGTTTTTTAAAATCAAATATAGTGAACTGAAAAAAATTAAGTATCAGTATTTGTACCTATATACTGAAAAAAAAAAAGTCATTATTTTGTCAGAATAACTTTAATAATTGCTTCCACAAATAACCAAACCAAAATTAAGTTACATATTTTTTTTTAATGTTAATTGTCTGATTTCTTTCCACACTCATACTAGGCTTTTTCTTTCGAAAAAGTTCAAAGCAATTAAAGAGATACCGATTTAGGACGATTGACTGAAAATATTTTCACTATCATTAAATAAAGTCATAAAACCATCAGCGAATACCTAAAAACGTTTCTTGTCATATTCATGTTTTAAAGTTTTAAAAATTATGGTATGAAATTTTTAACAACCCTATAACAAAGGTTAATGTTAGTAATAGGAAGGAAGCTTCTGAGAATAATATAAAATATAGAGACAAGATTAATATAAACAGTAAGAATGTGAGTAATTAAAAAAAAAACCTAATCAAAGGTATCAAGGATTTTTATAAAAATAATAATATACAAAGTAAAAAAAACAGACAAGGATAGCATAGACAACGGAAAAAAAAGAAGTTGTTAAGATTAATAATTATCAATATTTTAAATTGAACTATATTCCAGGATTAACCGATCAAATTAAAAAGAAATTTATAGAATACGACCATCATAACCTGAAGTTGGGCTTGTATAATAATAATAAATTAAGTAGTTTTCTTAATAATATGAAGGATAAAATTAACAATAAAGATAGACTAAATGTTATTTACAAAATCAATTCCAGAATTGCGAAGGTGTGTACATTGGGGAAACTTAAAAAAAATTAAAAACAAGAGTTGAACAGCATAAGAATAGTTGTAAAAACGTAAAAATCATCAACACAACAGTATAAAATATAAACGTAACTGGTACAACACAGTATAAAATATAAATATGAATTTGATTTTAATAATCCTGAAATATTAGACACATAATAGAAATAGAAAAATAATAGAAGCAGTAAACATCACTAAAAACATTGACAAAGCTATTAATTTGAAAACAGACACCAACACTTTAGGCACAAATTATATAGCTATTGTAAATAAAATAACAATTTAAGGTTGTTCAATAGTTATAGAATTTAGATTTATTTAATAATTCATTGAATTGTTATTATATAAAAGTTTGTTTTTTTAATAAAATATGTTTTTAGATGTTTTATTCATCTTTTGAGTAATGGAGGTAGGAGAGTGTTGGTCTGGTTCTATCTAGTCATCATAGTTAAAGATAATCATCAGGAAGGGAATTATTTCTCCTTATTTATAAAATGAAATAGTTAATTATTAAAGAAAGTTTTACTTATTGACAATTATAAGTTAATATTAGCTAGATGAGACTAATGAGGAGTAAGTTACGCATTAGATATAGATGTCAATCAGGTAATTAGTTTATGAAAAAGTTCAATAAATAATATGATATATTATAATGTTGTAAGCATTTATTAGTTATTTGAGAATTTGTTTCTAGCAATTTGAAGATGGGGTGACAATCCCGAAACGTTGTTTTCATTGTAATGAACTAAAATATAATATATATAATTTATTCAAATTCTTGAGACAGATATTTATCTAAAAATAAATCTGTCCTATAAATTTTTCCTTAAAATTGCTGTAATAATTCTTAATTTTATTGTTAGCTCTATAACATACTGAATAATTATGATATTACACACGTACAACACAATTTTGATTTTGATAACACCATAATTTTACATAAAGAAAACAATATGTTCAAAAGAAAAATACTTGAGTCAATTTATATATCATTTATACATCAATTATATAGTAAATATTAAAACTAGGAATTTGAAACAACATTATGCAGAGATTTTAAGTAAAATAAATTTATGAAAAATATGTGACAAATTTTTTGTTACTATTTACAATTAATTTTAATATGAATTTAATAATTGGAATAAATAAAAATTGAGACCAAAATACAATTTGAATTAAAATAATAATAAGCCTGACCTGCGTGCGTGGAAGGTTATAAATAGTTTGTTTATCTAATAGTAGATAGTGTAGTTTTAATTTAAAATTAAAGTTTAAAAATTAATGAATTTTTTGAAAAATAGATAACTAGACATAATCTTATTAATAATTAATTTGATTTTCTATTAATTGACTTTTTCATAGGCTGATTTTGAATTGTAATCGATAACCTGGGGCAAATAGCTTGTAAAACATTTTTTAAATTTTTATGTGAGGTGTGAATTTATATTTAAGATATGGTATATTATTAACAATAATGTTTTAAATTGTTACAAATGAATACATAATAAGCTGTTAAATGTTTGGATTGTCCTTGAGAGTGATCAAATTGGCCATAATGTTGGACTATTGATATAATAAAATGTGTTGAGACTTAACAAGAATACCATTTGATTTATTTAATATTTAAAATATAATTTAAACAACGAAGAGTATTATTCATTCATCATTTCTTATTAGTTTCTAAAAAAACTCTTCCAGTTCCTCTTTAAAATTTTAAAAATATATCTTCAGATGAAGGTTGATAATTCAGTATATTTACAAAGAAATGGCGATTGCAAAAAAAATAAAATAAATCAACAGTTTTTTTTAAATTTATCAACTCCCAATTTTTGAGATATTATCCATGAAGAGGATGAGACATGATTGTAACGTTATAATTTTGATTGTTTAAGTATTGCTAAAAGACAATTGTGTTTTACTCATCCAATTTTCCTCAAGCATAAGAATGTTCTTGCTCTATGAAAATTGGGGGCAATGACCATATGTCCTTGCAACACTCAGAGCAAATTAAGTTCAACGTACAATCACGCCCTACGCTCATCTCACGAAAACCCTGGAACTAAAATAATCCATAACTCTACTTATACATCTTACTTATACCTCTTTATAATTTTTATTGTTTTGGAAAGAAAAAGAACCAACTAAAGATTCGATTAAATGTTAGCGTGCGACTAAACCTCGAAGAGAGAGAGAAAAAAAAGTTCATATCGAAATATCATCCGTGAAAATAATTGAGTGAAACATAAACAGAGTTTATTCAGATTTATTATTAATTATTAACGAATTTTTTTTAAATTTTCAACACGCCTTCATTCATTAGTAATATTATTTATAGACACACTTCAATTTTTTTCCCTAAATAGTTGAAGTATTTTTCTAGTCGAGGAGCACTGTTTCAAACTCGGGACTAAAGTAACCGTTTTCAGTTTCGGTCTTGTGGAGTAAACTTTAATCACAAGACGGTTTAACCCACACAACAATTAATAATTAGTACATTATCCTTCTAAAACTAGTTTCTATCCTACAGAATAGAATAGCAGTACGCCGTTAACAAAAGGTCAACTGTACAACTACGAGAGTTCTCTATTGTTTAACTTGCAAAACTCTATGAATAGAAACCACGAAGCGAATAGAACGGGACAAGTTCTCAATTCAACAGGGTTTTTGAGTTGAGTATGTATCGCTGATAAAGTTCTATACAAGCAATTAAAAATATAGGTGAGTTAACTGAGGATCCCGTGCATTGATTTATTTTTTTATATTCCAATCAACATTGTCACATAATTTTGCACCTTTCAAAGAAAATACTTTACATAAATACATGTATTTGAGTATTTAGATGAAGATAGGGAACTATTTAACCAAGATCTTCATAAACTCACTTTTGAATTTTATTTCATTTTATTGATTAATTATTAACCATTAGTTTAATATTGTTAGTGTTTTTCAAAAATGTTTCAATTTGTTTTTGACTCATCAAGGCATTCCTAGTTTTGTTTTGTAATTTTTTTTTTATTTTGCTAATAACTGTAGTTTATTGATAATTTATTTATTCAAAATATGTTCTGTTTTTCAACTTCTATCAAAAGAAATTTGTATAGATTGTTTATTTAGTTGGTTATATATTTTTTGTACACTAAGATTTTTCAATCTTCATTTTTTAAAAAAAATTAATTTTTCTAAAATTATTATTTGTTAGTTTTTGTCACATTTTGTTTGGTATTTCACTTACTTCGCTCCTCCACAGTAAATTTTTGTTTTCCATGTTATAACAGAGGTAAATAAATTAAATTTTTTTACAATCGTTTTCTACTCCCAGATCTTTGAACTTCTCGACTGTTTTTATGTAAAAAAAAAAATCCTATGATGAGGAACTGATATTGAGACCCACTTTTCATAACATTCTATAATTCCCTTAGCAGGGATTGATGTCCTTTCTATGTTAGACTAATATTACTTGACCATAAAAAAAACAACAAACAAATGAATAAATAAAAAGCAGGTTGTTGAGTATATATCTGATACTCATTTCTATTTTGCCAAATTTCTTTTCACTGCCTGAGAGCCACCCCTAGATGAATTTTAAAACGTTCGGTAAAAGGGAGAATCCCAGAAGAAATTTTTTCAACATCTGTAATTTCCCAGAGAAACATAATATTATTTTAATACAACAAAATTAGTCCTAATTTAATTATTTAAATATTGTTAATATGAATATAAAAATATAATAAAGCGAAATAAAAACGTAATAACTACTAATAATAGCATCGTGGGCTTATTGCACTTATGAAGGGACAAGAATCATTGCTTGTATGCTAATGTAATTATTCTTTCAAACAGAACTATCTTGTAATTTTGTCATAACTGCAATGTTGACAATATTTAATGCAATTAGGAATTAACAGATAGCCCCCTCGGTTCACAGAATGTTCTAATAAATGTATTTGAGTTGAGAACCTTCTGAGACACAAAAAAGGCAGAGAGGATTTAATAATAAAAGAGGGTAGTAGGAGTTGTGCCATTAGAATTGCAATTAGTTGAAACTAATCCTAGGAACTTTTATAAAAGAGTTGGGCTTAAGCTATGGGTATTGAGCTAGCTTCTGTGCACTTTGGTGTACTATAATGTTAGTAATTATGAGCATATTGAATGAGTGGTATTACTAATATTTTTAGTGTCTATAGTTCACTACTATTATTTTATGGGTAGCACGGATATACACTAAAAATATATATAAATAATACAGCTGAACTAGGAAATTATAAAATGAAGTTTAAAAAAAAAATCCTATCTTATTATAAATGCCACGGATATGAATATGTTATATTTACTTTCACTTCATGTATGGGATATATAGTAAGGGGAAGATATATTGTAGAAATAAAGATATATTATTATTATTATTATTATATGAGCGACAGTCCATGGAGGTCTAAGTCCTCGCGCGATCTATTAGAAAACCCATTGGCTAATGGGCTCCACAAATCCCCTGGGGAGGTTGAGAGTGAGTTTTATATTATTTAATTTGTTTGAAAAAGGCCGGGTGGGACCGGGACTCGATCTGACAACCATAGGGTTGGTAGAACGGCGCGTGGCCACGCTGCTACCGCTGCTCCTTAGATATATAGGGAAAGAAATATTGTGAGATCGTCCAGAATTTCGAATTCCAGTTTTTTAGGGAAATAAACGTTTTGAGTTCAAATAAAATTCTCTAGCAAAATGGTCTGAGAACAGCAAGAATATTCCTAGGATTTTCACAGAACCTTTTTAGATATAGTTGACCGACCGGCAGTGGCACTTAGTACAATCGATTTTTCATATTTTTTTTTTAAAACCGCTCAAATTTAAGTTAAACTCGACATAATATTAATGAATAATTAAATGTTTTTTAATACCAACTAGATCCTCATTGCAATAGTCAAAGAGGGCTTAAATGACAAATTTTTAAGAAACTTTCATCTAATGTATCTTTTTTTAATTTTGTTCATTTGAGAAAAATTGACAGTTCTCGTTAATAACAATAATAAACAATGGATAAATATAAAATATTTAAGAATGTCATGGATAACTAAATAGGAAAAAAAAGGAAGAATAGAAACATCCCAATCGAACGGGAAAAACGAAACCGCCCTAAGTTTCCCGAATGCACTACGACTTTGTTGTATTTTGTTAAACTGTTTATTCTTGACAGGGAAAATCAATCGAGAAATAAATGTTTTAGTCGTTAATTTTCAGCTTATATATTCATTAGATTTATTTTATTCAATTTTCGAAAATAACAAAAATAGTGATAACTTCAACACTAGCCTACAAATCTACTAAAAACCTGAGAAGGTATTGAACCTGTACTTCTCAGTATTCGCACCACATTTTTACAAATATAAATTTAAATTTTTTTTCGTATTTTATAATAAAATTAATTTTAATTTATTTATTAATTTAAAAAATGACATCAGCCCATATAAATTTAAGAGAAAATAAAAAAGATTAAATTATGTATTATTTATCAAAGGGGAGCGCGGGGACGCTGTCCAAGGACCCGAGTTTGAATCCAGCAGGGCAGAAAATTGTTTTCTATTACACTGTAGCCGTGAGTCAACCCTGTGGGCTCCAGAGCCTTCCTGGGGTCTACCCAGCCTTATAAATTGGGTACCCTTAGGTAAAAAGCTGGCGGTCGAGTGCGATTTTGACTAAATCACCTCCTTGCACAACCGCTGGTCTAGTAACAGTGCTGCCTTACAAAGTACTGAACCCCTGACCCATCATGGGTTATAGCGGTGCAGATTTTAATTTTATAAATTTT
Source organism: Halyomorpha halys (assembly GCF_000696795.3). Classification (NCBI taxonomy): domain Eukaryota; kingdom Metazoa; phylum Arthropoda; class Insecta; order Hemiptera; family Pentatomidae; genus Halyomorpha; species Halyomorpha halys. Next base: position 67,030 of record NW_027114507.1, on the reverse strand, counting down.
AATTATTTTCGAAAGCTTTTGTAAGTATTATTATTTAATATAATAAAATATTTCTTTCCGATATAATTTTTAATATTTTTATTTACTTTCCAAACTGATATTATACCGCTAAAGCCACGAGAACACTTTATTAATATTCCTTAGAAGAGGAATGTCATACAAACTGTTCTGTAACCTGTCCTAAAAAATGCATTCGCCAATCCGACATGGAGTTCGATATCCAGAGCCACTCAAATCGTCAATAATAAATTACCTTGCCCTTTATCAATAATAAATAACGCACATTTATGAAATTTTAAATTTTCGTTTTTCCTTATAAAACCATTTTCCGTCAAAGGAATAATTATGGATGAATTCATATACGTAATATAGGAATAGATATATGATAATCAAAAATTTCACATAAGACTATAAATTCATAAAAATATAATCAGAAATATTATCAATATTAACAACATTTTGTTCAAAAGAAATTTTTATACAAATCTTTAGAATTTAGCACATTAAAGAGTTTATATACGTGGAGAGATAAACTAACACATATTATCATATCAGAAATATATTTCTTTTTAATGGAATATTTACCTATCTAAAATATCTTCAACAACCTTGTATTAGTCATAGTGTAGGATATATATGTGTATTTTTTTTTTCCGTTGGCTCTCTAGACCTTGCAGATCTATGGCCGCCCGAACCAGCCTTCTCCACGCCTGCCTATTTTGGGCTACTGCTTTCCAGTTAGGTGCATGCAGCTCTTTCGCATCTTAGTTGACTCTGTCTATCCATCTGGTTTTTGGCCTCCAACGTGGTCTCTTGCCTACTATATTGGCATTCATTGTTGCGTAAAGGCGTCCTGATGGATTGCTTCGAGCCATTTGTCCCGCCCAAATATATATGTATATGAGACCTTCATAATTGATTTGACGTCAACAAGTCGACAATTACAACTATAAAAAAAACCTTCTGTGGTCATTTTTGTGTCCTTGGTACTTTTTCTACATACTCCTTTCCTATACGGTCATATTGGGATTACAGACAAAAATCGGTCAACATGAATTTTATGTCATTTTATCCGGGTCCTAGATGTGAAATTTTGATTCCTTCTAAGTAACTAATTAGAGTAGTTTTACCCAATAAAGTTTGCTTTTGTAGACTATATTTCGGATTTTAAGCCAAATTAGTCCACTTTTTTCAATTGCTAAAAAGTATCTTCAAAAATATGCGCCAAACAGAATAGCTTGCAAATTTTCTTTTAAAGTCGATAAAATATTCCTCATACATATTCTACCTTAGAAACTAAAATGTGTCATGTACGATCATTATTTTTCAAGATCTAATTTTTAAAACATTTAATATTTTTTCCTTTCAATGTGAAATATCATGAAAAATATTCGTTCTACGGGAGGTACTATGTGGCGCAATTTATTTGTAACCCTATTATTTTTTATTTCAGCTCTTAAGAGAATTTATGGACTCAACTAATCTTATAAATTGGTGGATAACCAAATATATAGACAAAGGAAATTTGAGAGAAAATAGTTGAAAGAAACTTGTCAAGGTAATATTCTACACAATAAAAAATAATTTCGATGTTTCGACTTTTTTGGGGAAGATGGTTAAAAACTGAATTTTGAAAAGTAATGATGGCACATAACCCATTTATGTTTCAAATAGTATAGAACAAAAGCTACTCTGTCAGGAATTTAGTTTTGTAATTACTTAGTAAAAATTGAAAAATACAGCTAAATTTGCTCAGAGAGTCATCGATCTATCTAATGCTTTATTTAATCTTTACTATAACTATAAATTCTAATTAACTATAAACTACATACAATTAATTTTTAACTTTTATTTAAATACAATTATTTTATTTTTGATTTTGACCATACCACTATTTTAGCCACTGTTCCAAACTACCAAAAGAGACTCATCTCAGAATCCATTTATATACATCTTGAACCCCTTCCAGTTAACCACAAAATCGATAAAAAGCCCTACCACATTTTCCCTCTTCTTAAATTACAATTCCCTTCCCACAAATATCACATTAATAACTTATGTAACCTTAATAAGCGCCTAGCAGATAATACAGAACAGAGAATTTTATTTTTTACTTAAGTTTTTTATTAAAACTGAAAGATCTTTCTACTTTATACAAAAGCAAACTTCATAAGAAACAAATGAATTTTATGGTTATGATTCAATGTACAGAATACAAATTTATTGGTTAGTGTAAAAACGTAAAAATAATATATTTTTTTCTTGACTTAAGTTATTGATCTTATAACGGCTCAATGGTCCCTCTGACGACAAAACCTTCATCAGTGCACTAAAAGAAGGAACACTGAGCCCTTCAAGGGTTAAATAATAAAGAGCGATTAAATCATAATGTTTTATTGTTAATTACTATATATTAATTTGTACATAATGCTATTAAATTGAAAATATCAAACAACTTTATTTGTTCAATAAAGTTGTGAAAACTATATGTTCTATACTATCATAAATAAATATTGTAGTATAATAGTGTATAAATATAAGACACCTTTCGATGTCACTATCCGAAATGTCTCCTTAAGAGATCGTTACCCAGCTCACAGGCAGCTACATTTCTATACGTACTTATTTCAATTTTTTTTTATCAGTACCTTCGTGATCCTTCCACCCTCCTTTGTTTGCTCCCACAAGTTCCGAGAACTGGTTTTCCTCATGGTTGTTACTCGTTTGGTCTAGAGAGTGGTGCGCTCCAAAAGCAAAACATTTCCTTAAGCATTATTGGAGACTTGGTCTCAACAGGGCTATAGGTAACAGCGGAAAATTGGCACATCTTTACAAGGGTGTGAACCATGTTTTAAACTTGCCGATTATACATGGCCAAAAAATAAAAAAGTGCTTTTCATCGGAATTGAGGGGGGAAAATACTAGTTAGTTTTTCTGAGAATTATTGGTATTAGACCCATTACTGCTACTACAAAGGTGTAAATGCATTATCCTACATTTAAAAAAAAAAACGTCCATTTGTGTTATAAATATATATATTATAAATATAGATGGAAATTGGGGAATAGTGTAAAATGTATGATACACAAATTTCATTAGATTCTGCCAATTACTTTCGCTTACGCATGCGAAAAACTCAACAACGACTTATCTCGTAGATTTTATTCGATCAGAATTATTAAACGTAAACTATAGATGCTAATGAAACCAATATAAATACACAGCAAAATTTTGATTAATAAAAAAAAGAAATTTTCAGAAAATAAAAATAGTGAAGTGAAAGAAAAAAAAGAGGAAAAACAATGAGGAAGCTATACTGACCCGTGCCCTTGGCAGAGGTTTTCTTTTAAGACACTAGATATCCTTATATCTACAATTCCAAACGTAAAGTTAGAATGAGACTTAAACTAAATACTTCATATTTATAACCATATATTATAAAGTGTTTCTCCTATCAGATCGAATGGGCCATTATTCTAGACTGTTAGGATGATGGATATGGATCATTATGAGCACTATCCTGAGGAGATATCATGAAGACAGATCTATCCCACGGAGCGGAGGGAAGGGGGAATACGGGTGAATAATGTATGCAAAGTCCCGCTGACGGGGATGTTGGCTGCACAGCTGGGTTCTCCGGGATGGAGGTCATCATATAGGCGACGTTTTGCATAAGAAAACAAAATATCTTCAACAAACAAGAGAAAAGCTTTTTTTGTTGGAAATTTCATAAGTATGAGTTTGTTAAGGAAAGAGATATTAATCATACGGTATTATATGAGGAGAAGATGGTTGGGGTGCGGCCAAAAAATAAAATAAGTGAGTTGAAAAAATGATTTAAAAGTGCCAACGTTACGGCCAAAATTTCCAGCCTTCATCAGGGACAAAGAACAAGATAACAACCAATGAATAAAAAATATATATATACAGAATAATTAAAGGAAATAATTGTACAGAATCAAAATTATTAAAAATAAAGCAATGGAAGTAGTAAAAAATAAAACGTATATATGGGTAATTAAATATTTAAGCAAAATAACATAATTAAGAAAAAAATAATCTCATCTATTAAATTGGTAGACGTTCTGTTTCCTGACTAGTGAAAGTGGGGAAATCTTGTATTCATGCAAGAATTAAAAAAAAAATATAATAAAAAAATTATAAAATAAAATTACAATAAATCTGATCCCTTATCTATCTAGTAAAATTTATGTTCAGGCGGATCGATCAGCCAATCCGATTTTTATTAAACTTTTAGAGATTGTACGGGTTTTTACCAACTTGCTTCCCCATATCAATTTTATTGGATAATTTTCCATGTTCTTTTTTTCGGTTGGCTCTGCAGACCTCGCAGATCTTAGGCCAGCCGAACCAGCCTTCTTCACGCTTGCATTTGTTGGGTTATTGCTTTCCCATTTTTGTTTATTCTATCTATCCATCTGGTTTTTGGCCTCCCACGTGGTCTCTTGGCCACTATACTGGCTTTAATTGTTGTGTGGAGGCGTCCTGATGGATTGCTTTGGGCCAAATGTCCCACCTATCTTAACCTCCTTGCCTTCATATCATGAGATATTAAGTGACCAGTCTCTGCAAGCAGTTCACTGTTAGTTCTCCTTCATGTGTTAAGGCTCTGATTGCAGATCGCTCCTGTAGTTGTACAAAGGAGTTTCCGTTCCAATCTTTTGATTCTGCTTTCTAGGGTACCTATTAGAACCCAGATCTCACAGCTGTATATCAGAGCTTTTTTTGTTTTTTTTAGGATTGCGTAAATGTTTTTTCTTCGAGACACCTATATTTCGTGAATTTGCCTTATTTGGCCCAAATTTGTAGTAATGATTGGAATTAGTGCAAACTGAATGTATCATATATTTTGTAAGAAAGGTGTTGGTACCTACTAAGTCTCTTATTGCTTTCATATATTTCTCTTCTCTTATATATATATTTCTTTTCACTCAAGTATAAACATATTTTATTTTGCAAGCTTATCTTTTGAATACTGAAGTTCAATTTTTCAAATATATCTATCTAAAACCTGATAAAAAGTAATATTGTTTCTAAAAACAATTTTATTATTGCGTATAGATTGAGCTAACGTCACTGACCTATTAGCAAAGAGCTGAACATAAATCAATTAAACAAATCGATTCATTTAATACTCAGCGATTCGTTGTCTGTTGAAGTGATCAATTTTAGCTTTTAAAGGATAGATGTAGTGAAATTTTTATCGACTGGATAAACGCTATCTGGTAATTGTTCAATTCGTTGAAACAAACAACCGTTGTTTATACAAGGGTCCTAAAATAAGCATATGGGATTCGATTGAACACGCCATAGGGACTTTAACCGGGTGTTTGTTACAAAAACAATTGACCTTAGGGCTAGCGATGATATTTCACACGCTAAGCGGTCATTCACTCTCAAAATGGCCATCATATTTGGTATCTACCAACCTACTTCCTCTCTCCGATATATGCCACACATTTATCATAAAGTGAAATATCATCTACATAGTCCAAGAATACGCTTTATAATTAGTATAAAATAATTTTATGATAAATATATTATAAGCGATTGGAACAGGAAAAAATGACACTAATCTATCATGATTAGTGTGGAAATAAATAATTCTTCTTCAATGTTCATATTTTATTCAAATGTATCTAAAATGCCCCAAAGTTTTTAAGTTTTTCTTCCGTCTTTAGGAAGCCCGATCTAAAGAAAAACATAAGGATCAGATCAGAGTTACTAGACATTGTGTAATTTGAATTATGTATACTCCTTGTATTAAGCAACAAGAGTTTTCTGTTTATGACATAATATCATATATGAATAATCATTGGACGTAAGGAGTATGAACTGTATATAAATAAAAAAATAAGTTATGGTGTTGTAAAAGATACCACTACAACCCATGAAGGGTCTGAGGTTCAGTACTTTGTAAGGAAGTACTGTTACTAGATCAACGGTTGTGCAAGGAGGTGATTTGGTGAGAATCACGCTCGACCACCAGATTTTTACTCAATTTATGAGGCTGGGTGGACTCACGGCTACAGTGTAACAAAAAACAATTTTCTGCCCAGCTGGATCCGAACATGGGTCCTTGGAGTTAGTATCATCGCGCCTTACCACGCGCTTCTAGCAACTATATTAAAATGTAAAACTATTTTTTAAATATGGTAAATGCTAGAGAAGAAGATAACATACATCTTGAAGATAGAGGAAGAACTTGTAGGGCTATTTTAGATACGTTGTAGGAAAATAATCCGGGTGGCGGTTAATAAACGTATAAAAATAGTAAAAGAAAACTATTTATTGTTAACCAACATTTCGCCCCATTTTATAGAGATTCGGCAGGGCTCAATGAAAAAACAAGATGAAAATATTATGGAATTAACAAAACATTAAAATAAAAAAAACATTTCAAAACAATTGTTATGTTTATAAAGTATAAAAAAATAAATATAAGGAAGTATACAGGTATGTGGATTAGAAATTAGTTACTAATAAATAGAACCAGGTGTTATAAAGTTATCAATACAGATCCAGACTAATAGATTGTAGAAGGAAACTCGTTAGAAATAGTTATAAATATGGTAAAGATGTAGGTTAAAGAGGTAGTAAAATAAGATCTTTTACTTCTTAATTATTGTATTAATTGCTCACATTGCCGTCTAATAGTGAATTTGTTTAGCGGGTTACTGACGAGGATCTAGAAGGGTGAATTCCGTAGAGCGAATTTGTTGATAGGATGAATTAAAAAATTATGAAGTGGTGAATTTGGAGAGGCAGAAGTGGGTAAAAAAAGGGAACGAATTGAAATATTTGTATTTGGTGTATAGACCGAAATTGATTCCTGTGGGGAAAAAAAATTGTTTTCTTTATATCTTATTAAACCATGTAATTATATGTAATTTATATATGTCCGATTAAGGATTGATAAGTATGCTGTGTGATATTGCAACCTGATGTATTGAGCATAGATGAATAAAGTATTTCTCTCTGTTAATATCATAATTATTAATTGATTTAGTATATTCACTATAATCATGATATATTAAGGATATATGTATTATGTATTATAATTATAATTAATATTATAGTATTATACCAATTATCACAATGATATCAGTTTTAAATTACTAAAATATATTATTCGAATCCTAAGCACACTTTTATGAGTGTAAAAGAACAACACTTTTTTTTTTCTAAGCTAATACTGTTCGAATTTACATTCCATCTTTTTATACATACATATAAGAATGTATATTTTTGGTTAAAATTTTTCCAATATTTTGGAATATGCAAAAATTAAATACAATTTCATTGTAATCATAAAATCAGTAAAATTTTGTAATTGTCAATTTGTAAATAAAGTTTTGCTAAGTTATATCAATAGACATTATGCAACATAACTTCGGGTTTCCGTAAGAGGGGTGAATTCAACAAATTGTGATTTCAACATTTTCGGATTTTCACCATTTTACTGGAATAGTCATTGACATTAATTAGTTTAATTATATTATTTCAATTTCTTGAGACAAGGTAATTATTTATTAAATAAATCAAAAATTTGCATCTTTTTTTGTCTCAACACTTTCATTTTTCACCAGTCCAACGTTTCGGCCATTTTAGCCATTCAAGGACATCTTCAATTATAATTTCTTCCTAAAATTAATTTAAAGTTACTTTTGCAGGCTATTATGCCCAGGTCATTTCCTTTATTATAAGTTAAAAGCCTATTTTTAAAATTTAAAATCATTAATATTTAATTTTTCTTATATAAGATTATCCACAACAAATACACTACCATATAACAAACCATTTATTATAACCATTATTTCATATTTATATCATTATTATTTACCATTATTATAACCATTTACAAGAATAAATGGTTTGTTATATGGTAGTGTATTTGTTGTGGATAATCTTATATAAGAAAAATTAAATATTAATGATTTTAAATTTTAAAAAATAGGCTTTTAACTTATAATAAAGGAGGTCATTTCCTTTGCCCAAGGAGGGCAGAAAAGGCTGCAAAAGTAACTTTAAATTAATGTGAGGAAGAAATTATAATTGAAGATGTCCTTGAGGATGGCTAAAATGGCCGAAACGTTGGACTGGTGAAAAATAAAAGTGTTGAGACAAAAAAAGGATACAATGTTTTGATTTATTTAATAATTAATTAGTTTGTTTAATAGTAGTTAATTATGCAAAAATCTACTAGGAATTTATCAGGGTCTCAAAAATATAAAAATATTGTAGGTTATTCATCCAAAAGGAGACCTGGTTAAATTAAATTTAATAATCTGAGAAAATCAATCTGATTATTGTATGAAACGAATTTCGAAGACTCCATCTAGTTAACAATTATTATATTTTAACTACTTTTTGCGTATCACTGGTGTTGAACGATAGTATTGTATGCTCTCCAGCCTACAAACATTTGTGTGTCTGTATAATTATGTATGCACTGAATGTGCCTACAAGTTAGTTGTAAATTTTCTTAGCTATTCTAGTTCTAGACTCCGTACATGTATAAGTAAAGATTTTTTCGACAAATATTAAATTTTCCTTTAAGTCAAACAGGTATTGAACCCAATGAAAATTTGGCTTATCCATATGAGCTGTCCGCATAACTAAATATTTACCGTGAACTTTTTAATATCCATTTTTATAAGTGGATATACTTCCTTATGAAGTACTGAACCTCTGACCCTTCATGGATAGTATTTTTTAAAAAATATTTTATTTATCATAGGTTTTTAAAAAAACCTTTTTTTAAATTACCTATAGATTGGATCTTGAATTGGAAATATTTCCTCTTTACGTTTTATTTCTAGAACAATGTGTCATTGTTGTTTGTGTTCGATTCCTCGACAAATTGACAGCATACTTCATGTAGCAAAAAAAAGAAGTAAAAAGCAGACAGCCGATTACATAGTCAATAACGTGTACCATCAGATTCGTAGAGACAAACAGGTCATCGACAAAACTAGGATGGACAAATTATTTTAATGAATGGATTCTGTCCGACCACTCACTATTTCCTCATGCAGTTTTTCATTATTATTTTTTTATATCACATTGATTGCTACTTGTCTATGAAGTACAATTTGACACAAATAGACACTCAAATGCTTTGTTTTATCTCCCCTTTTTGCTAATGGGACACTCAAAACTCCGAGATAAACTGAAAACATAATGAACTAGGCTGATTAGAATTTCACAACAGTATTTGATGGAAGGATGCTTTGTACGTCGCCCTTTGTCGCCTATGATGGAATTACAAATTATACTAGTCATGTTAAAACGACTGTAATTTTCTGCCTTTGGATAACAAATATCTGTTTTATACTGAATAATATAATTTAATAATTATAGGTGGGATTCTTAAATAAATATACATTCACCTAAAACATTTTCATACAAAAAGAAGACACAAAGTAAATTTTCTCTATAAAAAATATAAATAAAAATGAACAAAGTAAAGTAAAAAAGACAGTAAATTCTTTAATTTACTTCGTTCATGTTTATATAAATTTTCACATTATCACTTTAGTTTACTTTTACTCCCTACATATTTCCTTATAATCCGCTCCTACCTCACTGATAGAACCATAAGTAAATCATAACCTAGCCTACTCATCTCTCTTTTCTCAGTCCGCCGGTGTTCCTCAAGGTAGTATCTTAGGTCCCATTCTTTATAAGGTTTATACAGCTGACATCCCTACCCACCCTAACACAGTCTTAACAACATAAGCTGATGACACATACTATATACTATCTGTAAACAACGACCCAACTAATGCATCACAAACACTACAGACACACATAACATCTATTGAAGAATGGTGTCAAAACTGGAGAATCAAAATAAATCCGGACAAATTCCATCAGATCACCATACCTCTATCCTCCTGCCCTACAGTGTCCTTTCTAAATACTCCACTAACGCCTGTTGAACAGATTCGATACTTAGGACTCCATCATGACAAGAGACTTACTTGGAATCCACACACAAGACTGAAACCTTGATGCTCCTTATTACGTTACAAATAAACTCATCCACAAAGACCTTAACATCCCATTCGTTGCAGATTTGGCTCAAAACAGATATGCGTCTTTTCATTCCAAACTCCTTAACCATCCTAACCCATTAATTCTTAATCTTTCATCCTTAACAATCCCTAATAATCCTCCGAGGCGTCTGAAAAGATGGCTACGGGACCTTCTAATTTAAATTAATGTTTGAAGTACCACCAGTGGGTGGTTCCTTCCCAAGATTTTCAAATGTATATGAAACATACAACATATTTACTTATTGTATCATTTTGTACAGTTGTAAATTACATTAAATAAATTTAAAAAAAAAGTTTACTTTTATTTCATGTCATATATCGTCTTACTTTTTTTATTTTAGTTGTTTGTATCTTTTTTAGACCTTGGATCATAATCAATAGTTTAATTATTAGTTGAGTTCTTTTGACCTCACCCGGACCAACTTCTTTTAATATATTACACACCGTCAATCAACGATCTTCTAAAACATTTTCATAAATGAATGATATTTAAATTAATACCTTGTTCTACAGTCTAGACTAGAATGACCTAATGCAAGCAACAAATATGCATTCGTACCTCGGAAATTGTGTTAATTATTTTTTTGTAAATGCAGTTATTATAATTACAGCCATGTTATAAGGACTCCATAAAATATTTTAATGGGTTGTTAGGAGTAGACGTTTTTAAAGGAGAAAATGATCTGTGTTATTGCATATTTAATGTTTATGAAGAATCCTGAAAAACAGTGGTTTGTCATGAAACCTACTGACACCTGTCATCGGATAGGAACCTTATAACATGTTGTTGGCCATGTGAAAGCTACCTACGAGCAAGCCCTAGCATAAGTCAATTATAGTTTACAACAAACACTAATTTGACAGTCTTTATGATATATGCTTCGGAGGTGGTGGTGCTACGAGAAGCCAATGAGGAAGAAGGAACCAAAAGATAACTACCTCTGATACCCGAGTGTTGGGAGTCGGACTGAATTACGAATAAGACAGAGGTAAAACACTTTAGAGCTAGAAGACTGAAGGGGAAGGACTTACAGCAGACTTCCTATCCGCAGGCAGAATAATAATAGAAGAATAATAAGCAGCAGATATAACTGCCTCGGATAGAGTTTAAAGAAAGAGATGACAGCCAACCACATCACTACATGCATCACCACCACTAGTTTTCCACCCACCCATCTAAGTATTCATATATAATGTAAAAATATTTTATGGCAAGATCCTCTATTTGAATCAAGGTTATTATATTATATTATTCATGGGTATATTTAAATTGTAAATTAATACTTTGTTCATTTGTGTAGGTTTTAGAATAACATTACCCAATACCACTCCCTAATATATTATGAATTCAATGGTAATAATATTTCATGAATATATCTAATTGGTAATTAGTGACACGCTATGTCTTTGAATAGTTGTCCAAAGATAATAGATTTTAGGACTTAACAAATTTAAATTAATATAAATAATTTTTTATAATTAAATTCAGTAATTATCCTAGTATCCCATAGACAATAGCAGGTTTATATTATGTTTATATTTGTTCACTTCTCGCGCCATTTAAGGGGTTAGAGTTAATGTTTCTTGATAGTATTTTAAGTGTGTTAAATACATAAATAATGATTTGTAGAACACATACTCACACAAAGATCAACCGTTAAGGAACTGTAAAAAATTTCTATTTTGAAATTACGCAAGAAGAATTGAGTAGTTCTTGAGTGGGCGACAATCGATTTCAAAATTAGAGCTGAATCAAGAAGGAGAATCAGAAATTCAAATCGATATTAAGAACCGAGGCGGTGAGAAGCAGCCTGCTGCCTTAGCATACTCAACCCATTCCATCTAGACAACATCGGCTAATAAATATTTAAACAAATGATTTTTTCAACATTCAAACGGAACTTGTATAATTTATGCTCCAGTTTGAGTTGTTGCTGAATAAAGGAAGAGGATTTAGTCAGGATAGAATTTATTGAGTTGGTTCCTTCTAATGGTTGGCCATATTGTGTATTAATGCATAGAAATAAGTTTACAGTAATACGAAAGATGAAGAGTAGAAAATACCTATTTACCAAATGACTTTTTGTTAAGCCATAAAATATTTGAGAACTTTTTTGAGTTATTATGCTATTTCTTCAAAAATTGTCAAACTTAAAAATCCTCTCTTTTTTTGATAATATTTACTATTATTTCAATTGATTGCACATTGTTTAGTACGCCATCAAGCATGCCAATAAGAACAGGCCATTTACGAGTAATTTTTTTATCACTTTAAACTTAAAGGGCTTGCAGCACAACTTAGTGCAGGTGTATTGAGAGTTTAAAGTCCATTAGTAATGTAAAAAAGATAGACCTATGAGTACCCTTTGAACTTAATGAGCAGAAACATCTGAACCGTTATGAGACGTACGTTGCACTGTTTAATAATAATACTTATTTATTCTGGGACGAGTCCCTTAAGAATAATACAGAGAAATCAATAGATGAGGGCTAAGGAACCTCAGAAATACTTAAATAAAAAATACAAAGAAACATACAGTCATAATAAAAAAAAAATATAGGTTACTTTCTCACTTTTATCAGTTGTACAATAAAAAAAAATGAATAAATAAAAAAGAGAAAAGAAAACGATGTAAAAATAATTAAGAATGATACAATAGTTTACATACATATTTACAATTTTATGGGGTCTGAATGGATAGGAAATGATTGAATAGGCGGGATTTAAAGGTAGGGAGGGTATTGGAGCGACAGATCTTGGAAGGGATGAGGCTCGGATAAAGAACGATCTATCGGTTCGGTGGGCCCTTTTGTATAAATCTGAAGACCGTGAACGGGTATTGCGGGAATGAATAGAGGATTTGAATTGAAGGAGCTCGTAGATCCATGATGGATGGCGGGATTGGATGACTTGGAAGATGAAGGAAGCCAGGAAATACTTACGCCGGTAGGAAGGATAAAGCCACTTCAACTCTGCATAAAAACGAGAAACAGAGACGCCCCTTGGGATCCCGAAGATGTATCGTACACAGCAATTAATCAAACGTGTTTACTGTTAAAAAGAGCCTTTTTTCGAAAAGATAACCACGTGTGATGAGAAGTAAATTGTATATCAACAGGTATCGGTCAAGTCAGTGGTTAAATATCGACGAAAGGCCGATACACCAGCCAAAACTAAATTTGAATTAAAAAAAATTAATGATTTCTGTGTAGTAGTCAACGAAAGGAGTAATTTATTTCTCCTTTACGTAATGCATCAGAAACTTGTCAAAAAACCTGCATTGGTTATCCGAAGGTAAATCTTGCACGCCAACGCCAGACTTCATGTTTCACGTGCATACAGTTTTCAACGTAAATTTTGTTCTGTTTATTTATCATTGGGCTAAAAATTTATAATCAATATGTATAAATAATGATAAACCTTTTAGTGACTATCATAGTTTGAATTGTAATTTTTTTTTTTCAATCAGTTCGAAAATAATATCCATACTTAGTTAACTAGAATTCAAAAGAACTCTAAACGGAGAAAGAGTGGGCGTTCAAATGGTGATTAAGTCAATACTTGCTGATTACAATTCGAACGCCGCGATCTGTGGAATCGAATAATTGAGTCCCATTTTCAATTTGAGTTCTGAGAATCAGTTGTTTCTAAATTCGGGATGTTTGATATTCAATTGTAACTTGAGGGTTTATATCAGAATTACTTAGAAGCCGCAATATGCAATTCTTTGATACATTCGTCCGTTCAGATAAAAATCGACGCAATGTTTAATGCCAATAAAAATAGATACCAGAGTTATATATACAGTTATATCAAGCCCATTCCATAGATGGTCCTCACGCAAGGTTTGACCTTATTCTACGAACGAGACAAAATAGAAGTACCTTAAAGAGGCTACTGTTACTATGATAGTTAAACTGTAATTTAATGATTTTATTTAATATTAATTCAATCTCTATCCAACACCGTTCATAAATATATTCCTCCAAGATAAATCAGGCAAATATGTTTGTAAAGATTATTACCAGTGGAATACTGATAATACTCAAGACGTGTATATATTAGTCTTACACGCCCTTACTCAACCTCCACTAGTTATAAATATGTATGGTTGGATAGAGAATTACTTTTGTTCCCATTTAAATATTAAATATTCCATTCTATTTAACTGTTACTTCTTTGGTTATTTTATCAGTATCTTGACCGAGTATAACACAATTTTCAACAAGATCTTTGGTATTTCATCTGTTATTATGACCATGATTACCAGCATATACTTGGTAACTTGATTTTATTAAAATTTGGCACAAATGAAAAATAGTTTATTATTCTGTGCCTAGGTCTCTTTAGAACAATTACAAAGGTGATTTTAATTTTATAATAACATTTATTGGCCAAAAAACAGCGAGGCCATAATTAATTATAACTTATATACAGATAAGAAAAAATTAATTAAATACAAAACAAAAAGGTAATTACAAAATATCTTTACTATTATAATGAATTAGATTGGTCAAGCAAAAGGAAGTTATGCAACCTAAGGTGGCAATGGCGTTTTGAAAGTCCTGTATTTGAGAATTTTCTTAGTATGTTAAGTTAACAAACGGCATCATAGCAATAAAAATTAGATCAATTACTGTCATAAAAAAATTTTATTTAATTTATTTATTTAATACCAGTTCGGCCTGGTGGGCCTTACATGGTTAATGAATGAGGTACATTTTTTCAAAAGACACCCCTGACTATATACCATGTTATAAGTAAAACAAAAAATTAAGATAAAATAAATAGATTAAAATAGTAATTTATAATAAAAGATAAAAGTAAAGTTAATAAAAAAACAATGACATTTATGGATTTAACAAAACAAATAATTGACTTCTAATGGGAAAAAAAAGAAAGTGAATTTAAGAAAGAGATAGAGTGACAATAACAGGATATTCTGATAAATATAGAATTTATAACAGGATGTCCTGTACCAGGCTGGGCTTCAGTCTTCGTGTTGTGGTTGGGTTTCCCAAGTTGTAGATCACTGCTCCTTTAAATGTAGGTAACAGGGAGTGGAACTTCTTGAACCTTTTTTAATGAAATCCTATATTTGTAATTCCCGATACAATTGGCTGTTTCTTACAAACCAAGGAGCATCAACTGCAATTCTTACGAATTTATTTTGAAAAGATTGTAATTTTTTTCTTTTCATAAAGGATGCCACTCCCTAGACTTCACAGTCATACATCAGCAGTTGCCGGAGAATTGTTTTAAAATCAAAAATTTATTTCCTGAATTAATAATTATCGACACCTTGAAGTTGTCTCCCTTCTGAAAAAAAATATTTACTGAGAAAAACAAAAGACAATGCTAAAGTAATTAGGAATTGTTTTACATATTTAATTAAATTTTTTTTTTCAACTTTAAAGTAAACCACAATGGTTCCCATTCATCCCTCTTCTTTCAGTCCGCTGGTGTTCCTCAGGGTAGCATCCTTGGTCC
Source organism: Halyomorpha halys (assembly GCF_000696795.3). Classification (NCBI taxonomy): domain Eukaryota; kingdom Metazoa; phylum Arthropoda; class Insecta; order Hemiptera; family Pentatomidae; genus Halyomorpha; species Halyomorpha halys. The sequence continues at coordinate 51,457 of NW_027114507.1, read as the reverse complement.
CATCCTCAACACAATCTATACAGCAGACATCCCAACCAATCCTAACACTATCCTCACCACGTACGCCGATGACACATGTGTACTCGCTGTTAATAATAACCATTTAATTGCATCCCAAACTCTTCAATCCCATATCACAGCCCTCGAAGAATGGTGTCGTAATTGGAGGATTAAAATAAATTCCAACAAATCCCATCAAATCACCTTTACCCTACGTCGTAAACCTACTGACTGTCCTACAGTATACTTCAATAATGTTGCCCTTTCCTCTGTTGAACAGATCCGCTACCTTGGACTACATCTGGACAAACGACTAACCTAGATTCCTCACACAAGACTGAAAAGACAGGAAAATACACGTCGATTTCGACTATTACAGCACTTACTAGACAAACGGTCCAAACTTATCTGGACATACGGCGTTGAGCTCTGGGGCTCCACTAAACCTTCGAATTCCTCTCGTATCCAATCCTTACAATCCTAAATCCTTCGTAAAATCCTAAATGCTCCCTACTTTGTCACAAATAAAATCATCCACAAAGACCTTAATGTTCCATTTGTAACCGATCTAGCCCAAACCAGATATCAATCCTTCCATTACAAACTCCCTAAACACTCAAACCCACTAGTTTCTAATCTAGCTTCCTCTTTTATTCCGGACAATCCTCCGAGGCGTCTGAAAAGAAGATGGCCTCAAAACCTTATATTGTAAAAATGTTTTTACACTCTAAAGTGCTACCATTGGGAGTTTCTCAACATGCTTGTACCATACCATTATAATTTCGTCAAATTTACTTGATTTATTTATGTACAGTTGTAAATATCAATAAATAAATTTAAAAAATTTCAACTTCTGTCACTCTTGAACAAAACACTATTATACGTGTATTTGAAAACTATTACGTGCAAGCAGAAAGTGCCATTAAATTTATTATTATGTCGAAAAACAGTAATCGTGATTTACCGACCGAATCACGAAAGAAAGTTTGGAAGGGAGGTGGGGGTGGAGAAATGATAAATTCAGAGAGTTGTAGACGGGCTTGACGCCTTATTGAGCTCCATAATAGATATGATAAAAGAGACGTCGGCTTTCTCCTCTACAAGTTTTGAAAGAAAGAGAAATATCGGAGTTGTGAAGTGTGTTGGCTAACTTAGATCAGGGGCTCACTTAAACGTCGATAAGGAGTTCCCCTTTCTTTGACCAAGATTAAGTTTCTCTTATTCTGTTCCTCTTTCTTCTAACTTATCCTCCGTCGATGCCCTTTAAAAATTCAAGGGCTGTATTGAAGATCATTGGAAGCAGCACTACAAAAAAAAAGTAGTTTTTCCGTAATTTTAAAGCTATATTTGAAATTTACTCGAATTTTGCAGATCATCTAGAGCTTTTGTGAAAATAAAGTAATATTTTGTGTGAACATATTGAGTTAAAGAATAATAAAAAAAAAAAAGTGCTTGATTTTTCCATGCTTTATCAAAGCTAGGTTTCAAATATACTCTTTTATTGAAGATCATTTTGAGGCAGAGTAACAGAAAAAAAAGGGACTATTTTGCAAAAATATACTACTTTAGAACTACTGTACAAAAAAAAAAAAAAAAAATAAATAATAACATTTTACAAGAATATATTGATCTAAATGATAATAAAAAAAAGTGTTTCCAAAATTATTATTTTGTTTTTTCTATGCTTTATCGAAGCTAAATCTGAAATGTATTTAATATCTACGTATTGAAGATCATTTTAGAGCCGGGGTAAAAGAAAAAAAAGAGACTATTTTCAAAAATATTTTTGCTATATTTGAAATGTACTTGAACTTTGTACTGGAGATCATTTGGACCTGTATAAAAAAAAAAAAGTTTCCGAAATGATTTATACAATCATCTCCTATATAATCCATCATCCTTTCTTTGTCACAAATCATGTCATCTATCAGGTTCTGAATGTTCCACGAGTTGGTGATTTGGCCAGAACCACAAACCGATCGATCTTTCCATGATAAACTTCTTAACCACCCAAACCCACTTACTTCTTACCTGGATTTTCCTTCCTTGCCTGATAGTGCTCCTTTGCGTTTGAAAAGAAGAAGGCCAAGAGATCTCCTTTAGAATTGATATTGAAGAGACTTACTTGGAATCCACACACAAGACTGAAACGACAAGAAACTGCTCGTAGATTCCGATTGCTACAACACTTACTTGACAAACGCTCTAAACTCTTGTTTTCCCATTCACTACAAAAAATTAGTATACACTACAATAATCAGACCAATTTGGACATATGGAATTGAGCTCTG